>NW_028325532.1:0-56868 GCF_027475165.1 Benincasa hispida
TTTTTGTTTATTTATTTTCAGCAACTCTTTAAAAAAAAAATACTTTTTTAAGATGGAAATAAAATTTGATAATAAAAATTGAAATTGAATTGCTAAATTTAATTCAGTAAGGTAAGAAAAATTAAATAGACTTTTTACCTATTAACATCTATTTCTTTTTAAAACAAAAATTTTAATAAATTTTTCGAGTAACTTGAACCAACCCAAATGTTTCATAGTTGAATTGGATTGGACTCATGAGTTAAAAGAAACTTACAATTTGAACAATTAAGTTGGATCTTTAAAAAGGTAATTGCATTGAGTAACACCATTAGGACTAATAATTAGTGTATAACAACATTTTAAAATAATTGTAAATATAGTAAAATTAATAAGTGATAATTTCTATCATTCTATCCGTGACAAGATCCATCATTGATAGACACCAAGAGTTGGATCTAAATTTTACTATATCAATAAATTCTTTTGCATGGTTTAATATCTTACTTTGGGCTTGATTAATATATTTGCAACTAGGGGTGTAACAACCCAGATTTGTACGCATACACTACAGGAAATTAAATATTGAAATTTATTGGATGATAAATATAAATACCCTAACCTTAATTTAGGAAGCAGAGAAACAATTTAAAATAATAATAATAATAATAATAAATAAATAAATAAAAATAAAAGAAAATTAGAAAGAACGAAGGTGGAGAGAGCGAGACTCTAATTCAATGATAAATAAATAAATAAATAAGTAAATAAAAGAAAATTGGAGAAAGCGAGAATGGAGAGAACGAGATTCTTGGAGAGAGCGAGATTAAAGAGAAAATTGAAGAAAGCGAGAGTGAGAGCGAGATTCCTGGAGAGAGCGAGATTGAAGGAAAATTGGAGAGAGCGAGAATTATAGCGAGATTTGCAGCGAGAAAGTGCGAGAGAGCGAGAGCCACACCAGCGAGAAACCTGGAGAGAGCGAGAGTCTGAGAAGAGAGCTGCGCGATCGAAGAGAGAATTGGAGAGCGAGAAACCCCAGCGAGCGATGCTAGCGAGATTGAGGCTGGCGAGAGTAGAGAGAGTGAGATCCCTGGAGAGAGCGAGATTGAAGGAAAATCGGAGAAAGCGAGAATTGTAGCGAGAAAGCTGGAGAGAGCGAGACGGAAGAGAAAATTTGAGAGCGAGAGTGGAGAGAGCGGGATTCCCAGCAAGAAAGCTAGAGAGAGCGAGATTCCTAGCGAGAAAGCTGGAGAGAGCGAGATTCTGAGAGCAAGGAGAGCGAGATTTGGACGGAGCGAGATTTGGACAAAGCGAGAGTGGACAGAGCGAATTTTTAGCGAGAAAATTGGAGAGAACGAGATTCTAAGAGCAGAGTGAGCGAGATTTTGATAGAAGCGTGAATTATGCGTTGAATTTGGCCACGATCTTATAGATTATCATGGAAAAACCCTAAAATTGAATACAAACAAAGAATAATGACGTAAGGGCAAACGTTAGCCAAGATTAGGTGTCTTATTGAGAGGAATCCTTCAACCCTAAGTAATTTTAAAGAAGCCACCTGTACGATGATTTGTCACACTGAGAAGAGCTGAAAACTACTATAAATAGGACCCTTTGCTGAAGATTTAACCCATTCTCAAACAAATCTCAGTAACAAAGAATCGTGTGAAAGAGTAAGTGTGAGTGAGGAAGTTTTGTGAGGCTAAAAGAGAAAAGCTCGGGTAAGGTGCTGTCCAAATTTCCTTCTAGTTTAAGAAGGGAAAACAATTTCCTTCTAGTTTAAGAAGGGAAAACTCTACTGATCAAATCATAAAGAATTATAAGGAATAATTAGATCACAGTCAAGGTAAGTAGTTTATCTTACCCCCTCTTTAAATGTACTACCAATGGTAGTGTACCTTGGAAGAGAGGTTTAGCAGTTGAAGAAGCCAAATCCCCCACATGACCATCGAGGTAGGCGGAAAAGTTTTCCACATGGTGTCATGATGTAAGGTTTGTGTCATAATACACAAATAACTTATAAATTCTTCAGTCATAACAGAGCACACAAAGCATGATGTAAGGTTGTTTATTTGTACCTTTACTTTTCTCCTTTTCTTTCTTTTTGATGGTTGGTTGAGTCTTTGGTTTTGAATATTAAGAATGTATGTAAAAGAATTAACAACTTGAGCCTTCTCAATTTAGTATTTACTGCTAGTTTAACATGGAATAATGTAGAAAATGTCATGTAAAGGATCAAACCAAATCAAATAGATAGGAAAAGTGGATGTTGTTGCTAACCTGGACAATTGATTTACTTTTGCTGATTTTGGATTTGAGGTTTAATGGGCAAAACAGATAGTAAGATGAAGCTTATTGCATGATCATTGGGCTTCCTACTTCCATTGTAAACTTTCTGACTTTGTTTTACCTGGAAAATACTTCTCATTGAGATATAAAGATAGAGGGGGGTACCTAAGTTAATATGGCGAAAAGAATGCTATTAATTTGTTCTTTGTGAGACATTCTTTTAGTTTTATTTTATTTTGTACCCATTGTTAATTTTATTGCGCTCTCTCTCTTTATTGTCCCTCTTTTATCGACATTTATGTGATGTTGTTTTAGTTTATTTTGTTCGTTGTAGGTACATTACTTTTCTAATGTTGTGTTGTTTGTTCAAGTTTTATGTATTTTTTTCTCTTTTCTATTTCATCGACTTTATGTCTCTTTTAATTTATTACTCTTTAGTTTTAGTTTTTGTATATTATTTTTGTAAACAATATTAATTTGTTAGTTTTGTAGGGAATATTTAATGCATTTCTTGGTTGACTACTTTGGATAACACTTTTTGTATGGTAAGAGAAGGGTGGTAATAGGTAACCAAGTTTTCTTCTTCTTCTTCTTCTTCTTCTTCGTCAGTGTTAATTAATCGCTTTAATTACCTTCTTCTTCTTTGTTAATCTTCTGGTTAGTTTTATTCTTCCTTGTGGTTTAGGGTTTTTTCTATTGGCCTTTTTTACATCTTCATGATCATCATCTAGAAGCTAGCATTTTGAGTGAGAAATGGTTAGTTATTAATTTTATTCCTCAATTACTTTTTAATTATGGACTAATTAGTTTTCTAATGTTGAACTAATTCTCTAATTAGGCATACTTTGTGGAAGCCAAATTGCAGAAATAATTAAGGAACATCACATATATCTAATCTAGGTTTGTATGAAGTGTGCCTAATTATGTGCACGAAATTACTAGACCTTGTTTATTATGATTCTAATTACTTTTAGGGTTTTCTAATTTTAGATTAAATATTATTGGGCTTTTTGGACCAAGGTGGGATTCATGCACAAACAAACCCCAATTCTCAACTTCTGCTACATCAGGTTTTTTTCTATTTCATTCTTCTTTTTTCAATATATTCTGGAATTTGCTCAAGTTTTGCAAGTTTTGTAAAAACTCTTAGTCAAAATATTTTCTCAAGTTTTGGAAGAAGTTGGTGCTTTAAAAGTTTCAAAATTTTCTTACCAAAACATTTTCTCAAACGTTTTTCTTCCTTTTATTTCTAAAAGTCCCCTTCAAATTATCTTTTCAAACTTTTTTCTCAAACCTTTTTCTTTTTAACTTCTCGTGTTAAAAACTTCTGCTAAAAATTTTAGGAAAAATATTCTTTTGGTCTCTATGTGTTGGGTCTAGTTTCTATTTGGTCCCCATGTTTCAAAATGTTCCACATTTCGTCATAAAGTTTTGGGTTTGGTTTCAATTTAGTCTCTAGGTTTCTAAATATAACAATTTTACCCTTGACATTTGAGTTTGTTTCGATTTGGTTTCTATATTTCAAGATTTTTACTTTTAACCACGATCTTTTACTAAATACTCATTTTGTTGTCCATAGTGTCTTTGTATAACATAAATTTAAAATTATTAATATAATTATAATTAATTAAGCTTCACTATTTTTCACCATATTTAAAATTTCACTCCATAGTTATTTCAAATTAATTAAGAGACAGTGACCAATGATTGGGAGTGAGTATTTAATGAAATATTGAAATTGAACGTGTAAAAGCTTGAGAGCTAGGGACCAAATTGAGATAAAGTTCAAACCTTAAGGGTAAAATTGTAACATTTTGACACGGGATTAAATTGAAACTAGATTCAAAATTTAAGAATTAAATGTGTAACATTTTTTAAACTTGAGAATCGAATAGAAATTAGATCCATAGGGACCAAAAAGATATTTTTCCCAAAATTTTAAAAAAAGTTATTTTCACTTCAATTTTTTCTTTCAAGATGCCAAATTTAAAATATTATTCCTCTTCGTTTATTTCTCATTTTAAAGAAAACATTCCTAAACTATTTTCAAAATATTTTCTGACAAGTCTCTTCAAATTTGTTTTCAAAATATTTTGTTTCAAGATCACTTTCAATTTTTTTTGTTTCGAGTGATTTTGACAATTTTAATCACTCCCTACTCTCTCTTAATCATCTTAGGTATGGATCAATTTGCTAGTTTTACATCATTGACTATTTTGCCATTTCTTTTAATAGTTTAAAAGGGTAGTTTGAAGGGATTTAAATATTATTTTGGTTTTTGTACTTTTAGTGCTTATTTATTTTATTCCATTTGCTTTCAACCTTGATTCATTTTGATGCTTTCAAAATATTCATTTTGGTCTTTGTACTTTTAGAAAGTGACCATTTTGGTCCATTCATTTCCATTTTTAGTTTATTTTTAAGGGGAGAAAATGGTTACTTTTAAGAAGTTCAAGGATAAAAAAGAACAAAATTTGAAAGCACAAAGACCAAAGTGAACATTTTAAAAATACATGGACCAAAATGAAACAAAGTTGAAAGTATAGAAACCAAAATGAACATTTTAAAATTACAAGGATTAAGATGAACAAAAGTAAAAATATAAGGACCAAAATAGTATTTAAACTCTTAAAGTTCTAACCTTTTAATCATAGATACATGACTGAACTATCTCAATTATGTTTGAGAACTTCGTTTATTCAAGGTGGTCCCTAAAACAATAATAAGAATAACCCTGAATAATGAATTGATAATCAATCCTAAGAATGTTAAATAAATTTGGCTTGGAAAGTTTGATTAAAGATAAGAAAGAAAGGAGAACTTATTTATCTTCAAGATTTTGGAAGTCTCCCCAATCTAATTGATCAAACTAGGTTGAAAGTTTTAGGCATTCTAAACACAAGAATACAAAAAAAAAGCATAAAAGCTTGAGAAACTAAACTCTATAATAAAATCATTTTAATTTCAATTCTACTTCAAATGTGAAAAATACAAAAGAATTTAAACTAAATGAAATGTCACTATGAAAGAACACAACCTTTCACCTATATAATCGAGGTCCAACAAAAAACTCTTCAACTCTATACATGGTCGTTTATAAATGTAAATACATGAAATTAAGTCGGTACATAAGGCATTAAGGATGTGGATGAATTTAGATTTTCATTTTCACAGCATCTCTTAGGTGGCCTTAAACTTAAAAGATTACAACTCTTCGGCATAATTTGAAAACTTACTTTGGATGTAAACATTTAATGCTTCAACAAGACTTTTAGCTCTAGCTCTTGTCATTGTCATTTATTTCCTTATCATAGGTAGAGAATTCAAATCTTATTTTTGAAAGTACATTGTCTAAATTATTAGATATTAAAGTTTAGTGGTTAAAATGTTACTAAAATTAATGTACAAGTATCTTTAAGAAAAATTGTGATGTATAGTAACAACAAAAATTTTGCTAATGAAAAATACAACTATTGAAGTATTTGCAAAAATGACTAATTGGATATTTGTAGTTGAGATGAAGAAATTTCTTTTCATTTATATCCCTAGTATATCTATGTATTTACTTAACAATATCAACAAAAAGTTGACAGTTTTTTTTTTTTTTAATTAAAAAAGAGAAAAAAATCGATTATTATTACCTTGCCCTAACTTTTTTTTCTGATTTTTTTTATGAAAACATTAGTGTAACGACCCGACCTTTCACTCTGACAAGAGTCGTTACTCTTATATGCATATTTACATTTAAAACATTCTGACCAATAAAGTAAAATATTTATTGAAACAAAGATAATTATTTCAAATGAATTCATTAAATCTGTAAAATAAACAAGTAGATAAAAAACCCTTTTGCTTAGGACCTCTAAACACGACTAAGAAAAATAAAGAAAATAACATCAAATTATTAAAAAAATTTGTCTAACGATGAAAAAAAGAAAGCCTCATCTCATTTTTCTTTATTTTATTTCACATCCTTTACTGATTTTGTTGAAACATAGTTTATTATTATTGTAATTATCCCCTTTTTAAAATTATTATTTATTTATTTTCTCCCCCTTCTATTTTTTCCCTTTTTTTCACCCCTAAAGTCATCCAATAAAACACCTCAGGCGGTTACATGAGAGAGAATATTGAGTGGAGTTGGAGTCAGTTATTCGAGTGGGTTCCTCCAACTCCAAGTGCCCCCAACTATTTATTAATTTACGTTTTTGTTTCCTTTTGCATATTTTATTATATGAAAAAAAATATTTATTTTAATTTTGTTCCTAAATTTTAAAATTTATATTTCTAACCTTAATTTTTTTTAAATACTAATTTTCATCTTTATTATTAATATATGTTAATAAATTTAAAATAATTAAACGATTTATAATTAATTAATAGACATTAACTTCAATGATCGAAAGTGAGCGTCTAATAAAAATCAATGTTAAAAATATAAAATCAAATACCAAATTGAAACAAGATTCAAATCTCAAAGATAAAATTATAACATTCGAAACTAAAATCAAAATTTAAAGAGTAATATTTTGAAGCCTAAAAACCAAATAGAAATTAGATCCAAAATTCGGGGACGAGAAGTATTTACCATATTTTTGTTGTTATCCACCTCGATTTCAATTCCGTCTCTTCAATCTCCTAAAACATTCTTATTGCTCTCAAATGCATACGAGAACCCATAAAATTTGCCATGGCTTATACCGGTGTTCAAAAAATTCTAACATTCAAATAATCCAAATCAACTCAATCTAATTTGGGTTTTAAACTTATTTGTTAAAATAAATGAAAACTCTATAGATTAGGTTGGTTACAGTTCAATTAGAATAATTAATCTTAACTAACCAAACTTAATATTAATTTTAAAAATTATATATATATATATATCTTAATGTTATTTAATTTATAGTTTTTTTGTTTATTTATTTTCAGCAACTCTTTAAAAAAAATACTTTTTTAAGATGGAAATAAAATTTGATAATAAAAATTGAAATTGAATTGTTAAATTTAATTCAGTAAGGTAAGAAAAATTAAATAGACTTTTTACCTATTAACATCTATTTCTTTTTAAAACAAAAATTTTAATAAATTTTTCGAGTAACTTGAACCAACCCAAATGTTTCATAGTTGAATTGGATTGGACTCATGAGTTAAAAGAAACTTACAATTTGAACAATTAAGTTGGATCTTTAAAAAGGTAATTGCATTGAGTAACACCATTAGGACTAATAATTAGTGTATAACAACATTTTAAAATAATTGTAAATATAGTAAAATTAATAAGTGATAATTTCTATCATTCTATCCGTGACAAGATCCATCATTGATAGACACCAAGAGTTGGATCTAAATTTTACTATATCAATAAATTCTTTTGCATGGTTTAATATCTTACTTTGGGCTTGATTAATATATTTGCAACTAGGGGTGTAACAACCCAGATTTGTACGCATACACTACAGGAAATTAAATATTGAAATTTATTGGATGATAAATATAAATACCCTAACCTTAATTTAGGAAGCAGAGAAACAATTTAAAATAATAATAATAATAATAATAAATAAATAAATAAAAATAAAAGAAAATTAGAAAGAACGAAGGTGGAGAGAGCGAGACTCTAATTCAATGATAAATAAATAAATAAATAAGTAAATAAGAGAAAATTGGAGAAAGCGAGAATGGAGAGAACGAGATTCCTGGAGAGAGCGAGATTAAAGAGAAAATTGGAGAAAGCGAGAGTGAGAGCGAGATTCCTGGAGAGAGCGAGATTGAAGGAAAATTGGAGAGAGCGAGAATTGTAGCGAGATTTGCAGCGAGAAAGTGCGAGAGAGTGAGAGCCACACCAGCGAGAAACCTGGAGAGAGCGAGAGTCTGAGAAGAGAGCTGCGCGATCGAAGAGAGAATTGGAGAGCGAGAAACCCCAGCGAGCGATGCTAGCGAGATTGAGGCTGGCGAGAGTAGAGAGAGTGAGATCCCTGGAGAGAGCGAGATTGAAGAAAAATCGGAGAAAGTGAGAATTGTAGCGAGAAAGCTGGAGAGAGCAAGACGGAAGAGAAAATTTGAGAGCGAGAGTGGAGAGAGCGGGATTCCCAGCAAGAAAGCTAGAGAGAGCGAGATTCCTAGCGAGAAAGCTGGAGAGTGCGAGATTCTGAGAGCAAGGAGAGCGAGGTTTGGACAAAGCGAGAGTGGACAGAGCGAATTTTTAGCGAGAAAATTGGAGAGAGCGAGATTCTAAGAGCAGAGTGAGCGAGATTTGGATAGAAGCGTGAATTATGCGTTGAATTTGGCCACGATCTTATAGATTATCATGGGAAAACCCTAAAATTGAATACAAACAAAGAATAATGACGTAAGGACAAACGTTAGCCAAGATTAGGTGTCTTATTGAGAGGAATCCTTCAACCCTAAGTAATTTTAAAGAAGCCACCTGTACGATGATTTGTCACACTGAGAAGAGCTGAAAACTACTATAAATAGGACCCTTTGCCGAAGATTTAACCCATTCTCAAACAAATCTCAGTAACAAAGAATCGTGTGAAAGAGTAAGTGTGAGTGAGGAAGTTCTGTGAGGCTAAAAGAGAAAAGCTCGGGTAAGGTGCTGCCCAAATTTCCTTCTAGTTTAAGAAAGGGAAAACTCTACTGATCAAATCATAAAGAATAATAAGGAATAATTAGATCACAGTCAAGGTAAGTAGTTTATCTTACCCTCTCTTTAAATGTACTACCAATGGTAGTGTACCTTTATTATGTTGCATGGTTATGTTAATTGTTATATTGCATTACATGTTTAGAACACGTTTCTCTACAAGGGACCCCATGCATTATGTTTGTTCATGATTACGTTAAAATCAAGTTTTAATTAGGTGTAAGTTATGCTTCCAATCTAATCTTACGTTTATGTTAATGGTTGATGTTGGATGCGACTCTGGCCCTACTGACTGCATGATCCGCTAATCATCAGATGGGTTAGTTTCCGCTTAAGTCCTATCTTCCTATCAGGGCAGAGAAATTTATGCTTCCAGGGCTGGCAGGGCATGTATGGTTGCACCCCTCCAGGCCTAATCTTACGTTATGTTTATGCTAGGGACTAGCAGGGTATGTATGGTTGCACCCCTCTAGTCCAATATTACGTTTATGCTAATGGTTGATGTTGGATGCGACTCTGGCCCTACTGACTACATGACCTGCTAATCATCAGATGGGTTAGTTTTCGCTTAGGTCCTCACCTTTCTATCAGGGCGGAGAGATTTATGTTGGAAGCATAACCGACCACCACATGTTATTATATGTTTTCGGTCCCAATCATATATTTTCATGACATGTTGCTTGTGATTGTGCATTTGGTCACTACCCTACGTGAGAACTACTTACTGGGTATATTATATACTCATCCTATATTTTTTACAGACTTTGTAGGTAAGGACACAGCGTAGATGGCAGAATTGGACATCGCTCAAATGGCCAACCATCAAACTCACTATTATAGGCACATGCATTTTGTACCACCACGCTAATGTTTTATGGATCCTGGTGTTTTGATAAATAAACTTTTTATATAGCTTTTCTATCTAATTAATAAAATTTAGATATGTTCTTTGAAATTTTCACCAAAACTCATCTCATGATAGAAAAGTCTAAGTATGCATGTCGTAGCGGTCAGATCATAATGTGTAAGGATCCGGTCGTTACAAGGGGTGTTCAAAAAACTCGATGACCTGAAAAAACTGATCGACCCAACCCAACCCATGCGGTTTAGGTTGGGTTATCAACTCATTTGGGTTAGGTTGGATTCAAATAAATGAAAATTTTATGGGTTGGGTTAGTTCATGATTTCACCTAATATAACCTAAACCAACCCGAATTTATTATTAATTGTAAAATATATTTTTTATTACTTATAACACAATTATTTATACATGTATTGATTTTATTTTTATTTCATTCCAATATTTTTATTAATAATTTGGTCTCTATGTTTTTGGTCTAGTTTCTATTTGGTTTCCATGTGTCAAAATGTTCCACATTTAGTCCTAAAAGTTTTGGGTTTGGTTTCAATTTAGTCTCTACGTTTCAAAATATAACAATTTTACCCTTGACATTTGATTTTGTTTCAATTTGGTTCCTAGATTTCAAGATTTTTACTTTTAACCTCGATCTTTTACTAAATACTCATTTTTTTTTATCTATAATGTCTGTGTATAAAATAAATTTAAAACAGTTAATATAATTATTAATTAAGTTTCACTATTTTTCATCATATTTAAAATTTCACTTCATAGTTATTTCAAATTAATTAAGAGGCAGTGACCAATGATTGAGAGTGAGTATTTAATGAAATATTGAAATTGAACGTGTAAAAGCTTGAGAGCTAGGGACCAAATTGAAATAAAACTCAAATCTTAAGGGTAAAATTGTAACATTTTGACACGGATTAAATTGAAAGTAAATTCAAAATTTAAGAATTAAATATGTAACATTTTTAAACTTGAGAATCAAATAGAAATTAGATCCATAGGGACCAAAAAGATATTTTTTCCCAAATTAAAAAAAAAAAGTTATTTCACTTCAATTTTTTCCTTTCAAAATCTCAAATTTAAAATATTATTCATCTTCGTTTATTTCTCTTTTTAAAATAAACATTCATAAACTATTTTAAACTTTTTTGTTTTGAGTGATTTTGAAAATGACTAATTTTGAAAACGACGAAAGTGATTTTGACAATTTTAGTCACTCCCTTCTCTCTCTTAGTTTCATCTCAAGGATCAATTTGCTAGTTTTGCACATAAATATTTAACACATTTCTTATTCACTACTTTTTTTTTAGAAGAAAAAAAGTTGTAGATAACTTCCTCAACGTATGTTATGATATTTGATCCTATTATTATTTGGTATATTGTATTCTATTGAACTATGGATTGTGTGTCATTCTTTAATTTTATTTTATATGATATATCGTTTATTACTTTTTTTTTAAACACTAACGTCATTTTTAGGTGAATGCTTTTATATATTGTCTTATATGATTTATTTTTTCTTTTGTATGTTTGATTTGATTTTATGATTGCCTTCCCTCTCTTTGTTGTTTCTCTTTCATTGACATTTATGTGGTGTTGTTTTAGTTTATTTTGTTTATTGTATGTTAGTTTTGTACAAAATATTTGATGTATTTCTTGTTGACTACTTTGGATAACACTTCTTGGATGGTAAGAAAAA
Source organism: Benincasa hispida (assembly GCF_027475165.1). Classification (NCBI taxonomy): domain Eukaryota; kingdom Viridiplantae; phylum Streptophyta; class Magnoliopsida; order Cucurbitales; family Cucurbitaceae; genus Benincasa; species Benincasa hispida. The sequence goes on from NW_028325532.1 coordinate 11,482, forward strand.
GGTTAATTTATTTTTATATTATCAGAGTTGAATTCTATTATAGATTGTATTTTGTGTGTCATTTATTTTAGGTAAATGATAAATCTACTGAAAATATTTATAAGTAATGGCAAAATATCACAGTCTATCTGCGCTAGATCACGATAGACTACTATCTGAAAAATAGTGGTCTATCACGATCTAGCGCAGATAGACAGTGAAATTTTGTTATATTCGTAAATACTTTGGTTCATTTTTGTATATTTGAAAACAAAATTTATTTTATTTATTTTTTTAAATCAAATGTAGAATTATGCTGACAATATTTACAAATAATAGCAAAATATCACCGTCTATCTGTGATAGATCGCGATCGACTACTATCTGACAGATAGTAGTTTATCTCGATCTATTGTTGTCTATCGCAGATAGATAGTTAAAATTTGTTATATTTATAAATATTTTGGTTCATTTTCATATATTTGAAAACGTCATTTATTTTTTTTATGTTTTAAATCAAATGTAGATTTTCTTTATAATTTGGGGTGAAAAAGTTATACCTTCTTTTTCTCTATCTATTTTGTAACGGTTTTAGTTCCATCGTATTTGGTACATTAGATTTTGAAGATTGCTTGTCTTATATGTTTTCTTTTTTCTTCGGTGTTTTGATTTTATTTGACAGATTGTAGATTGTTTTTCTGTCTTCAATTCTAGTTTTGTTTTTGTGTGGTTTTTATTTTCCTTATTATTTTTTTATTTATTTGGTTATATTTTAGAATTAATTTTTCTTTTTAATGAATGGTTCAATTATTTCTTCACCTTCTGTTGTCAAATTTAACTTGATTTTTACTTATTTGTTATTTTATAGGATTTATTTTGGTAAATTGTTTTTCTACTTTTGCACCAAGGGATTTTGTTTTTTTAGATTTTTTTTTCTTTTCGAAATATTCAATTTTTTCTTCTAGAATTTATTTTGATACGTCGTTCTTCTTCTATTTGCACTATGGGTTCTAATTTTGTGACCCTTTCTGTGTTAAATACCACAAAAGTGTCAAAAATGATTATACTTATTTGGTCCTATTTTATTTATTTTTGCACCAAATGTTGAATTATTTTCATGGTGGTTGGTTTAATTTGTTCTCTGTGAGACATTCTTTTAGTTTTATTTTATTTTGTACCCATTGTTAATTTTATTGCACTCTCTCTCTCTTTATTGTCCCTCTTTTATCGACATTTATGTGATGTTGTTTTAGTTTATTTTTTTCGTTGTAGGTACATTACTTTTCTAATGTTGTGTTGTTTGTTCAAATTTTATGTATTTTTTCTCTTTTCTATTTCATCGACTTTATGTCTCTTTTAATTTATTACTCTTTAGTTTTACTTTTTGTATATTATTTTTATAAATAATATTATTGTTAGTTTTGTAGGGAATATTTAATGCATTTCTTGGTTGACTACTTTGGATAACACTTCTTGTATGGTAAGAGAAGGGTTAATTTATTTTTCTATTATCAGAACTGAATTCTATTATAGATTGTATTTTATGTCTTTTATTTTAGGGTTAAATGACAAACTGAAAATTTGGAGCATTCAATTGAAGCTCCAAGAGTCATTTGAAAAGTCACTTGAAAGCTCTTAAACTTTGTTTCTTGTGTGTTCTTGTGATAGAATGCATGAATATTTGGAGCATTCAAGTGGAAGTTGATCTGTCTTGCTTATGGACTACTTTGAAGATCAAGGGTTGATGGGAGTTTCTAACTTCGTCCGATCCTTGGTTCCTTAGATCATCTAAGTAATCTGTCATTTAGTCTATCTTAGGGGTTGAGATCAAATTGGTTATAGGGTTTGTTAGGATTGAGTTCTTTGGGTCTTGTTTTTCAACATGGTTCTTAGATCCGATTCTCGGAGGTTTCTTAACATTTTGGTATCAGAGCTTGGGCTCTAGATCAGATATATGTTTCCGTTGTTGCAATGCCAAATTTGTTTTTTTATCTTATTCATTCTTCTCTCAAAAAAAAAAAAAAAAATAGCGTCAATTTTATTGTTTGTTTGGTGTTGTTATCTTTTGTTGGTTCATAGATCGTGTCTTCATCTCCAAAATTTTGTTATTTGATGTTTTCAAATGTCTTGATATTTAAGCTTTGAGAAAAGTTGTGTAATCCGAAGGCTCAAAAAGATGACTGCAAAGCTGCATCACAAAGACATTCTTAAGATTTGAGAACGAATCTTCTCGAAGAAACGGAGAATGATAAGCAGATAATTGACAATGATAGAAGCTGAAGCGTTTAATGTTTACTTCCAAACGAAGGATCCTACCCATGGTGAATAATTACAACTTTTCACTATTGGAAGCAAATAATTGGCAATTATTAGGAGTTGGAGCATTAAAAGGGTTACTTCCAAATTAAGCCTCCAAGTATGAAGAGTTGCAACCCTTCAAGAATCAAAGCCACCAATAGTCATAATGAATCTGGAAATTCATATGCATTCACATATTTAATATTAGATGTATCAATTTATAATAATGTATTTATACTTACGGAGGTTCATGTATGTAGTTGAAGAGTTTTAATTGAACCTAGTCAATTAGGTGAAAGGTTGTGTCCTTTCAAGTTGTCTTTTCAATTAGAATAAATACCTATGTACTTTTGTCATTTGGGACAAGACTTTAAATTTGAATGAAATTTCATTGGAGTTTATTCTCTCAAGCTTTAAGCTTTTTCCTTGTATTCTTGTGTTTAGAATGTATGTACTCGAACTTTCAATCTAGTTTGATCAATTAGATTGTTGAGAGTTCGAATAAATGGAGGGGGTTCTCATATGTGATTGAGGTAGTTCCCTTTATCACTTCCCCATCCCCGTCCCCACCCCTATTTCATTCCCCGTGCGGGGATTCCCCACGAGGAATTCGTGGTGATGGGGTTCCCCGCAGGGAAAATTCTCCATTTGTTTTTTTAATATATTCATTTTTAACAATTTTGTTTATTCTCCATCAAATAAATATATATATATATATATATTAAATTAGTTATTTCAATACATTTTTCATCCAAAGAAAATAGTATAAAAATTCATTATAAAGATAATACTATGTGTAAAAATATAGTTTATTCCTATAATTTCTAAAAGTTAAAATTTAAATATTATAATATCATAGTCAAACTTTTCATTTAAATACTACAACATTTATGGCTTAAGATAGAAAGTCTTAAATGTTAAAACAATTTAGAAATGTATTAAAGTACGAAAAGGTTGAAATGTTAGAAAATAACTAACTTTTAATACCAGAATTTTTGTAAAAACTATATAGATAAAATAATAATAATAATAACTAGTATAATATTTATAATAATAATAATTATTATAAACTCTATTTATATAAACAGAATATGAGTTAACAACAACAACAAGAAGAAGAAGTAATTATTATTATATAATATATTCATTGGGGTGGGGCAGGAAACCGGGGTGTTTTTGGACTCAACATTCCATGACTATTTGATAGAACATGGAATCGTTTCCCAATTCTCAGCGTCGGTACACCTTAGCATAATGGTGTAGCGGAGAGGAGAAATAGGACCTTGTTGGACATGGTTCGCTCAATGATAAGTTACGCACTTCCTTACTGGACTCGTTTTGGGGTTTCGCAGTGGAGACTGCTGATGACGGGAAATTAGATGTCAATTACTCGATAACTAAAATCCGGTAAAACGCAATATGCGATGCATGTCTTAAGGTATGCGTTGATTATCATGCATCATGATCATGCGTTGGAATGAACTATGCGTTAACGAATGTATGCAATGACTATGCGTTCTTGTCACAAGTTTTCTTACGTTCATGCCAAGTATAACGCGAACACAAGTTTCTCAGGTGATCCGATGTCGAACACAGGGACTTGTAGCTAGATGAATACGGTAATGTGCATGCGACGGTTAAATAAAAGAATGATAGAGGGGTTGCTAAGCTAACACTACTCCTACTCTAACAGACAACGCAATATGAATAAGAATGAGAGGTAGAGACACAAAAACTATTGACAGGAAGTAAATGGATGGAAAAATAGATAAAATGTGAAGATGTCTTCATTGCAACCTTTAAGAGTGATCGCAAGGGCAACCTTAGTCAACGCAAGTCATTCGATCATGCTACACACACTTGAGCCTAACTCTAAGACGTATGCGATGTATCTACGATAGTGCCAGGAAGCCTATGTCTGCCTAAACCTCCATAACCCGCTCATGTGCTCTCGCCGCATGAGCGTGATGGCCGCATACCACCGTATCCTACTTCCTGGACGCAAGCCAAATCTGTTTAGCTTTCTTAAGGTCATACTAAATAGTTAATTGGGGTTATTCTTATTATCGTTGTGGGGGTTCACCTAAAATAAATGGGTTCTCATACGTGATTGAGGTAGATCAAATGATAAAAGGAACTACCTCAATCACGTATAAGAACTCCCTTTATTCTAAGTGAACCCCCAAAACGATAATAAGAATAACCCAATTAACTATTTAGTAAGCAACCCCAAGAAAGCTAAACAAATTTGGATTGGAAGATTGATCGATGATCAGAAATGAGAATTTGTTCCTAACTTCAAGATTTCGAACTCTCCACAATCTAATTGATCAAACTAGATTAAAAGTTCTAATACATGCATTCTAAACACAAGAATACAAAAAAAAAAAAAAAAAAAAAAACATAAAGCTTAAGAGACAAAAACTCTAATGAAATTTCATTTAATCTCATGTGTGTTCCAATGACCAAACTACATAAATATTTATACTAATTGAAAAGACAACTTGAAAGGATATAACTTTTCACCTAATTGACTAGGTTCAACAAAAACTCTTCAACTACATACATGAGCCTTAATAAATGTAAATATATTGAAATAAATTAATACATCAAGCATTAAACACGAGGATGAATCTGAATTTCCAGATTCATTAGAGCTTTTGGGTGTTCAAGTGACTCTTGGAGCTTCAAGGGTTGTAACTCTTCATGATGGGTTGAAAATTTAGCTTGAAAGCAAGCATTTAAATCTCTCTTCAAGTCTTTTAGCTCTAGCTCTTGTCATTGGTCCTTGAGGCATAATGGTTGCCTCATGATTGGATTGACTTGGAAAGTTCTTACAATGATTTTCACCACAAGCTTCAATTGAGCTGGTTTGAGATTGTTGAGCTTCACTTTCATCTTGTAGAACCTCAATATTTCTTACTTGGCCAACACCTTATGATTGCCACTTATTTGCTTATCAGGATGGAACTATACAACTAGAGACTAAGTGTGGAATTTCTAATGGAGGGTCAGATAGAGTAAAAGGTGGAGATGCCTCCCTTGATCTTCCTATTACCTTAAGGAAAAGAATCAAGTCTTGCACTAAGTACCCAATACGAAGTTTTCTGTCATATGGTAACCTTTCACCTATGTTTAGAGCTCTTACTACGAGTCTATATATAGTAACGATACCAAATAATTTACAAGTAGCAATGGAAATCCCTGACTGAAAAACTACAGTTATGGAAGAAATGAGAGCTCTTAAGAAAAACAATACTTGGGATCGTCTGTCTCTTCCTAAAGAGCATAAGACAGTTGGATGCAAATAGGTGTTCACCATAAAGTATAAGTCTAATGGGACGCTTGACAGGCATAAGGCCAGGCTAGTTGCTAAAGGATTTACTCAAACATTTGGAATAGACTACTCTAAGACTTTTTCTCCAGTTGCAAAACTAAACACAGTTCGACGTGGTTGTGAACAAAGACTGACCTCTCCATCAGCTAGATGTGAAAAATTCATTTCTCAATGATGAGTTAAAAGAGGAAGTCTAAATGAGTCCTCCAGGTTTTGAAGCTCAGTTTGATCATGAAGTGTGTAAGCTAAGAAAGTCATTATATGGATTAAAATAATCTCCAAGGGCGTGGTTTGACAGGTTTACTACCTTCGTTAAATCTCAAGGTTATACTTAGGGACACTCTGATCACACTCTGTTTACAAAAAGGTCAGTGTCAGGAAAGAGCGTCGTTCTCATTGTATACGTGGATGATGTTGTGTTATCCCGATGATACTACTGAGATTGACAAACTGAAAAAAAAAATGGCTGAGGAGTTTGAGATTAAAGACCTCAGGAGATTTAAGTACTTTCTTGGGACGAAAGTAGCACGATCAAAAGAGGAAATTTCAGTCTCTCAACGGAAATATACACTTGACTTGCTAAAAGAAACAGGTATAACCGACATTAAAACCGACATTAAAGCCCTCATGAGTACCTTGCAAGCATAATCAAATCCAAAACTTGTGGGGACCTCTTTGCATTTGAAATCACCATCAATAGTTTTTAGGCAACCAATCACTCGGGTTTTCAAATTCTTATTCCTAATTTGAAAACAACAGAAAGAAGGGGAATATAGATAACAGAGTCTTGCACACAAAAAAAATGGTACCCTAGAGTAATTAATTACTCAACCTTATATTTCTGCAATAAAAATAACATATAATAGCTTATCCATATACGACAATGAGAGTGAGAAAAAGAGAGCAAAAAGGAGGGAGGCAATAAACACATTTCATAGTTCTGAAAAATACCTAAAGTTTTTAGCGAGGAGACAGGAATTTGTGTTGGATTCATCTCCACCAATTACAACAAGGCCATCCAGATCAAGCTTCAGAGCAGTTTCTTCAGCTTGCTTAAATTAAAAATAGAACCGAACTGTCAATTAATGCCTTGACTACAACTAAGACGTCTCAAAATGAAAATTCTGGGAAGAAAGAATTTCACCTGATTTGGAGTTTCAATCTTATCCCTCCCACTGCATATATCAAAACCACCCTGATAAAAGAAAAATGCAGTTAAATCAAGAATTGCATTCAAATAGCAATCACTTCGCATCAAGACTGCACATATTCACATTAACAATTCTAACAAGTGAAAGCTAGAAATCCCTTCAAGAAAACTAACCTGATTGCGATATGGGCAGGTAAGTTTAATCAAAGTTTGTAGGTAAACCACACATCCCTTCGTACCTATAAGTCAAAAGAAGAAATAAACAGAGACAACACACAGAACGCTAACCAACAAAGTACAATTTTTTTCGTATCATCTCGTGGCCATTCGCTCGTACCATTTGTAAGTTTACATTTGAATGTCAATTAGCTATAAGCCTAACCCATCACTTGATTGGCCATTTTCTTTACGAGTTCATAATGGAAGTCTAGATACTTGGTACCCCTAATTATCAAATATGAATTTAAAAGATCTTAATGCATTTACTAACATGTATGTTTTTTAGATCTCAACTGATTTGCCTACTACCCAAGTGCTAAATATAATATGTGTTATCACTAAATTATTAAACATGAGTGTTTAAGTAAAACAACAAAAGTTCATAATGGATTTGGCATATTTTCAACACCTGATAACATAATGGATTTTTTATTTTCTCTTGGTTAAACAACCATACTAATGATGATATGAATCCTTGAAGAATGCATATCCCATTCACTTTCAGTCATCAATTGGAACAGTATTCTCTCTTTTGAACTGCAGGAAGTGTGGAGCAACAGACCTACAAAACCTATATATATTCATCATGTGTGACCATAAATGGGTCATGGTATCCACATAGTAAGCCACTTTTGCTGACAAGAATATACTGTTCCAGAGATGTTAAACCATCTTCTCATCAAATAGTCTGGCAAAGAGGTATTCATATGGTGAGTACATAGACAACTGATAGTAACAAAAGTGTGTTACCTATCATCATGTAATGAACTTACATATAGTAACAACAAAACAGCGGACTGACAAGAAGAAAGATCTGAATCATTGGAGCTTTCCTGTCCAAGTAGAAACAGTAAATCAACTGGATCAGATGGCAAAAATGATACAGGTTCTTTAATGCATTGTGAAATCATTTCCGAAGATGACATGACATCCACCAGAGAACTGAGCATTAGATACACTATCCATTTCATCTTTTCATAAGGAAATGAGCCTAGACATCTAAAAGAGAAACTCAAACAACAAGCAGATAGAAGTGTGTTTGCAAAATCTATGGTCCTGATGTCAGGATTTTGGAGCAAAATCGAATGAAAAGTTTCCAATACCCCCAAAACAAGTTCCGCTTCAGTTACATTGATAGTTGCTAAAAGCCAAGGTAGTATGTTATACATACATCAAGAGCACAATTTTTCATTTCTTTGGTGATAGAGTCGTCCATGACAGTATTGACTTGACTATATATATAGAACTCCTTGAGAAGGTATAAAGAATGTAAAAGTTGACCTGGTTGTGTTTCAAATGTATTGAGACAAAATAAAACTACATGTTCTAATACTTCTTGAATTGAGATGTGGCACCCTATGAGATGGAGACTTCATAATCGTGACCAGGATTGCACAGGTTGTTGCAAATGTGTCTGGATGTATGCCCATCTCCCCAGTCACATTCTTACGAAGTATACTCGTCAAAATAAGAACTAGTTCTTCAATATGAGATACAACCACTACTCCAGGACACTGAGAAATGCATTTCAAAATGAGACCAAGTGTTTGACTGTGAATTGGATGGAAAGGAACTTCAGCAACATGACACAACACTAGAATTAGCATTGCAAATCCGACCGCAAGCCTTTGATTGAAGAGTAATTCAGCTCTTGAAAGAAGATCAAGGTCCTGAAGACAAGCCCTTGCTAAGGGATCCTTACCTTCAGCAATGTGCAACTCATTTCATTATCCTAGAATTCAAAGTTTCTGGCATATGTTTTATTTTGAAAAAAGAATGTGTAGTTTTCATGTATTTAACAACACAAAAATAGCTAGATATCTATGACATTGACTAGTTTTCATGTATTTACCAGCAAAAAAATAGCTAAATATCTACGACCTAACTTGAACAGGAACTTTTTTATAGGTTGTACATACATGTCCTTGAGTTCTAAAAAAAATAGCTAGATATCTTTATCTTTGACAGATTATGCTTGTTCAAGAATTTTCAAAACTACGATTAGGATTTGTTTCATAGGTAACATCTGTGTCCTTTCGATCTAAAAAAAATAGTTAGATATCTTTATCTCTGACAGATTATGCTTGTTCAAGAATTTTCAGGACGATTGCTCACCTGAAAATCGTAATATCTCATATACATAATCCACTATATTTTCTTCAATGAATAGTTGGTTTGGCTTGATGGAAGTGTCCTCCGAGGACAAATAACTAATTATTAGCTCCAGAATGTTGAGTTGGAGATCTTAGTCTGACGAAAGCAGAGGACCTTTGATAGAAAGTTAGCATTGATATGCCATTGCATAATTTTACTTCTGATATGCCATTGCAAAAATTTTGTCATTCAGGATCGCATTTGTTAATTTATTGGAAAAAAGTCGATTAAAATCTTTGGATAAGTGATCTTATCTTGTTTACGGGGTTGACTAATCAGAATTTAGAAACTTAGAGTTGAGTTAAGAAGTCGTGTAGATGAAAACTCATCTGGGTATATCTTTTGGGGGTAGAATATTGAATTGAAACCTATAACCATACTGTAGATGCACAGCTATATGGTTGAGCTGAATTTTGTAAAATGGTTCTTCAAGTCTGGAAAAAACTTGCACATGAACAAAATGTTTTGAGTTGCATTTTCTTGTAGCTTTTGCTTTCTTTCTTCAATAATCTAGCAAGCAACTTTGTTGGTGGAATGGCATATCTTAAGTCCGAGCTCAAATAGGTCGATTTATCTTGTTGCTTTAGAATTTCAAGTTTTTTATACATTTTGGGAGCCACTACTCTAATTGGGATTTAAGTAGTTGTTAGTATACAAATCAATACACATCAGATAAAAGAAGATGAGAAATGAGAAACTTGGCTTCATCTGTATGCAAATGCAAACATTCAAAAATATCACCCAAACTTATGTACCACCAGCTACAAATTATAAACTAGAGAAGATTTAGCCATCATGTTCGGTCTAGGAAACACAAAAAAAGTGGTTTTGAAGAAGTTGACAAACCTACATAGTTCAATCGGACATCATCATTTTGAGTCTTCTTGAGCGCCTCCAGAGATAAGAACAAAAGTTCTGGGCAAAATGCAGAGAGAATATCATTTTCAGTGCTATGGTTAGATGCATATTGAATTGTGGTCAATTTATATAGAACAAAGAGGATCTCTCCCCGTATGTCCTTGCTGCATATGAAGAGTAATTCAGAACTTGTCATAAAAAATGCATATGCGCAGTACAAAATAATTTGCTTCTTTCGAATTATTCAGCTTATCACCTTGGTAATTCAAGGCCTGGCACGACATTTGACACGAGGCCATCGTTGTTCTTAATTTGGCCATGGAAATTTGTTGTCCGATAGTTTAAAGCTGCCCAAGAAGCTGTACAGAAATTTGAAGAGTTTGATATCAGGTAATGTTTGTTTCCTTTGGTTGTTGTAGCATTATGAATTTATTGCTGTAACTTTCCTTTTCATTGTCATTTGTTTGGCTGGTTCGTTAAGTGTCCACTAAACTCTGAGAAAGCTACTTCTGTGTTTATGTCTGAGAAAGCTACCACTTCTGGTCTGTAGTAGTAGCCAATTTTTTCCTCCCCGAAATTATAAAAAAAAAAAAAAAGAAAAGAAAAAGAAAAAAGAGAAAAAAACAAAAAAGAAGGAAAAAACAAAACGAAGAAAAAATATGTGTAATTGGTTTCCTGCCTGTTGAAGTGAAGTCTCTAATTAACTACAGGCAGACCTAAGGATTCCATAACAATGAAGCTAAAAGGAGAAAAAAAAAAAAAGAAGGCAAAAATGGAGGCATCAAATAAGGCTGTATTTTGCCTATTCCCGAAGAATTGAAGATTATTATTCAACTAGGAATTCTTTTTAAATTATTTATTTAAATTTTGGAAACTTCAACTTATATTTATATGTATTTGTTTTTTTTTTTATTTATTAATAAGAATAAAGTATTTTTAATCCAATTAGAATAAATTTGAACTAAGTTTGAAAAATTAGAAAATATAATACAATTCAAACTCAAAAAACATAAGGCTAGATTAGTGATAATAATAACCTTTTGACCATACCCTTTGTCTAAAGAATAATCACATACTTTTTTCTTCAAATAATAATAATAATAATAATATATTTTCAAAAGTTACATTTTAGTCTTCAATTATCGTATTGTTTCAAAACTAATCTCGAATGAGAATTTCTTTAGAATTTCAAATAGAAATCGAAATTCAAAATGACGTAGTGATGACCTTAATTAATGCGGTGGTCTAAATTTTCGTTCTAGATCGATATCACATCATTTCATCTATCGATTTTGTCCAACATTCTCAAGAATTTCTACTCATTGATATTTTTTAAGGAAAAATACAAATTTCTTTCATCGTTTTTGAAATAGTTTCAAAATGTTACATATTTAGTCCTTAAGTTTTGAGTTTACTTTCAAAATCTCTAGCTAGATTTCAAAATGTTACAATTTTACCATTGAGATTTAAGTTTCGTTTCGATTTGGTCTCTATATTTCAAGACTTATACTTTTAACCTCAATTTTTCATTAAATGCTCACTTTTAGTCATTGGTATTAATGTCTACTAATTAATTTAAAATAGTTATGAAGTGAATTTAAAATTTAATATCGATAAAGATAGTAAAACTTAACTAATTATAATTCTTTTTATTCTTTAATTAATAAATATTAACACTAAATATAAAAAGTAAGTAGCTAGTGAAAAATCGAGGTTAAAAATGTAAATGTTGAAACGTATGGATCAAATAGAAATAAATTTCAAATCTCAAGAGTAAAATCGTTACATTTTGAAATCTAAATCCTAAACTTTAAATAAAATTCAGAACTTAAAGATTAAATAGATGACATTTTGAAATCTACAAACCAAAATAAAAACTAGACATAAAATCTATGAACCAAAAAATATTTTTCTATCTTTTAAACGTTTAAAAAAGTTCAAGGATAATATTATAGCGTAACTTTTACAATAATATATATGAATATTTCCTACACAAATAACAGAAGAATATATATAATTTAACTAAAATTTAAACTAAACAAGAACATAGAGGGAAATAAAAGGAAAGTAAAAAAATAATCAGAAAAAAGAAAAAAGAAAGAAAGGGAATTTTTTTGGTTGTCATTTTAGAGTCAAAAGCATGTGATAAAAGACAAACAGAAAAAAATGGTAAAAAAAATGAGGTTAGAGGTTCGATTTCCTTATTCCACATATGGTAGAAAAAACTAGAACATAAAATATTTTTAATACGTTTATCTATCAAATTTTTCTTCCCATAATAATTTTATAGAATAAATATTTGATCGTTCATGAATGTTTTTTTTTTTTTGGAGTATTTACCAAAATACGAAGTGCACGTAATTAAGTGGTAATTGACATGTATGAACCTTCAAATCTCCATACCTCATATTTGTTGTACTAAAAAAAAATTACAAAAAATGTAAACAAATAGATATAAATTCTTTTATATAAATATACCGAACATGATTTTCTTAGTACAAAAAACGGTGTATGAAGATTACCTTGGTTTTCTTAATATCGTTTATTTAATCATTCATTATTTGATATACTCGTTGACTAAATTTTATCTATTAATAGTTATAAAAAAGGAGATTTTAAAAAATAAAAAAAATTAGGGAAACTATTCTCACAAAATAATAAAATCTTAATCTTCTTTATAGAATATAGAGACTGACAGAAGTTTATCGACATAGAAATCTACCAGTGTCTATCAATTTTTTTTTTTTTTTTTTTGTTATTGACATTTTTTCTATTTGGGAAATTTTTCGATAAAAAAATTATTTTAGAATTTGACTTTTTTTTTCTTTTTTTCTTCTTTTTTAATACAACAACGTGGGGAATTGAGCAACTTCCAACCTGGAGGAATGTTTGGGTTTTTATTACTATTCGGGTTTGGAGTTTATAATATTTTATTTTTGATCATTTGGATGTTAATAAAAAATTAAATATTATAAAATTTTCCTTATAAATTAATAACTATTATGTTATTCATAATTTATTTTTATTACTATTATTAATGTTTGAAGAACTGCTTTATAAAATAAATATTTAGTTATAGGGTCCGTTTGCTAGTGGAAAAATGGTTTTTTAAAAAAATTACTTTTATTTAAACATCCTTCGTAAATATTTATTAACAATATTTAAAAAGTTATTTTAAATAATTATCAAACATTTAATTTTTTTTTTCAAAATGACTTATTTTTTAAATTAAACACGTGAAAATATATTACAAACATACTGTAGTTGATTCTTATAATATTCATCTGCATGAAGAAAATACATCAAAATTATCTCTCTATTTAAATTTATTATCATAATGGCTCTAAAACATGAAGTTTACGATAAAGTGTAAATAGTTTTGGAGTTGAGTTTAGTCAAGGGCAACATATCGGTCAATGAATTTATTTTATTATTTTTCAGTTTAACTAAATTTACTTGTTTTAAATAAAAATTAATTTAATTATTTATTATAAAATTTCAATTAGATATGAGTTTACAAAACTTTTTAACTAAACATGAGTTTGTTTGGATAAGTATACATACAACACTTTCAAAATAGTGAACCCAATCCATTGTAATAGTTTCCGATTTATTCGATACTTTTTAAAATTTACAAATATAGTAGATACAAAAATTGATAGTTTAAAGTTTATTAGATATAAATACAATTTTATATTTATTAGATAAGTTAATTTAAAAATAACAAAAATAGAAGTAGTTGGACATAAATTTAAAAGTTTAGGAATGTATTAGACATTTTTTAAAGTTTATTTAGGAACCCATTGAACTAGACGATTTTTTTAAGTTAAGGAATGGAATATATATATATATATATATATATATATATAAAATAAAATTTTAGATAGTTAAACTTTAATTCAATCTTTATTATACCCAAAAATAAAAATAGAATATAATTTAAGTAGAATTTGCATCTTTGGTTCAGTTATATTTTAGATATTAACATTTTGATTGTTGTTGTATGATTTTTTTGTTAGTGCAGTTTTAAGTTGAAGGAACTTGTGATTTAGCCATTTGTCGAACTAGATTGTAAAAAAAAAAATCAACACTGAAGACTCAACGATTACACTTTTGAAATCATATACACAAATAAAAATGCACCAACAAAATGTGCCTTTTAATTTGCTTTTAAATGTTGCAATGTCGACTATGTAATTAATATTGGTGAAAATTTATCAATAATTCTACATACAAGACTATGATTTTATATCGTATTACAATAAAGAGAAGAGGACCTTATAGTCTTAGATCAAGACACAAACAAAATATAACCACAAAAACTATAAGTGAAAGATAAAAAAATACAATCTAAACTCGCCTACAAAATAGGAAACATACTTATAACATTTTTGTTTCTAAAAACATGCCCATTACCTTCTAATATGATTTCATAGCCATCTTTTAAAAAAGGGAAAAAAAAACTTGTTATTGTATTTAAAATTTAGATTTCAAAAGCATTCTAAAAAGTAAAAAGAAAAAAGGAAAGGAAAGAAAAACTAAAGTCAATTAAAAAAATAAAAAAAAAAATTAGAAAGAAAACAAAAGAACTGGTTTATCCAAGTAAGAAACCAAACATCCCCACAAATTTTGGTGGAGTCAGTGATTCGAGTGGGTCCCTTTTTAAAATTATTATTTATTTATTTTCTCCCCCTTCTATTTTTTCCCTTTTTTTCACCCCTAAAGCCATCCAATAAAACACCTCAGGCGGTTACATGAGAGAGAATATTGAGTGGAGTTGGAGTCAGTGATTCGAGTGGGTTCCTCCAACTCCAAGTGCCCCCAACTATTTATTAATTTACGTTTTTGTTTCCTTTTGCATATTTTATTATATGAAAAAAAAATATTTATTTTAATTTTGTTCCTAAATTTTAAAATTTATATTTCTAACCTTAATTTTTTTTAAATACTAATTTTCATCTTTATTATTAATATATGTTAATAAATTTAAAATAATTAAACGATTTATAATTAATTAATAGACATTAACTTCAATGATCGAAAGTGAGCGTCTAATAAAAATCAATGTTAAAAATATAAAATCAGATACCAAATTGAAACAAGATTCAAATCTCAAAGATAAAATTATAACATTCGAAACTAAAATCAAAATTTAAAGAGTAATATTTTGAAGCCTAAAAACCAAATAGAAATTAGATCCAAAATTCGGGGACGAGAAGTATTTACCATATTTTTGTTGTTATCCACCTCGATTTCAATTCCGTCTCTTCAATCTCCTAAAACATTCTTATTGCTCTCAAATGCATACGAGAACCCATAAAATTTGCCATGGCTTATACCGGTGTTCAAAAAATTCTAACATTCAAATAATCCAAATCAACTCAATCTAATTTGGGTTTTAAACTTATTTGTTAAAATAAATGAAAACTCTATAGATTAGGTTGGTTATAGTTCAATTAGAATAATTAATCTTAACTAACCAAACTTAATATTAATTTTAAAAATTATATATATATATATATCTTAATGTTATTTAATTTATAGTTTTTTTGTTTATTTATTTTCAGCAACTCTTTAAAAAAAATACTTTTTTAAGATGGAAATAAAATTTGATAATAAAAATTGAAATTGAATTGTTAAATTTAATTCAGTAAGGTAAGAAAAATTAAATAGACTTTTTACCTATTAACATCTATTTCTTTTTAAAACAAAAATTTTAATAAATTTTTCGAGTAACTTGAACCAACCCAAATGTTTCATAGTTGAATTGGATTGGACTCATGAGTTAAAAGAAACTTACAATTTGAACAATTAAGTTGGATCTTTAAAAAGGTAATTGCATTGAGTAACACCATTAGGACTAATAATTAGTGTATAACAACATTTTAAAATAATTGTAAATATAGTAAAATTAATAAGTGATAATTTCTATCATTCTATCCGTGACAAGATCCATCATTGATAGACACCAAGAGTTGGATCTAAATTTTACTATATCAATAAATTCTTTTGCATGGTTTAATATCTTACTTTGGGCTTGATTAATATATTTGCAACTAGGGGTGTAACAACCCAGATTTGTACGCATACACTACAGGAAATTAAATATTGAAATTTATTGGATGATAAATATAAATACCCTAACCTTAATTTAGGAAGCAGAGAAACAATTTAAAATAATAATAATAATAATAATAAATAAATAAATAAAAATAAAAGAAAATTAGAAAGAACGAAGGTGGAGAGAGCGAGACTCTAATTCAATGATAAATAAATAAATAAATAAGTAAATAAGAGAAAATTGGAGAAAGCGAGAATGGAGAGAACGAGATTCCTGGAGAGAGCGAGATTAAAGAGAAAATTGGAGAAAGCGAGAGTGAGAGCGAGATTCCTGGAGAGAGCGAGATTGAAGGAAAATTGGAGAGAGCGAGAATTGTAGCGAGATTTGCAGCGAGAAAGTGCGAGAGAGTGAGAGCCACACCAGCGAGAAACCTGGAGAGAGCGAGAGTCTGAGAAGAGAGCTGCGCGATCGAAGAGAGAATTGGAGAGCGAGAAACCCCAGCGAGCGATGCTAGCGAGATTGAGGCTGGCGAGAGTAGAGAGAGTGAGATCCCTGGAGAGAGCGAGATTGAAGAAAAATCGGAGAAAGTGAGAATTGTAGCGAGAAAGCTGGAGAGAGCAAGACGGAAGAGAAAATTTGAGAGCGAGAGTGGAGAGAGCGGGATTCCCAGCAAGAAAGCTAGAGAGAGCGAGATTCCTAGCGAGAAAGCTGGAGAGTGCGAGATTCTGAGAGCAAGGAGAGCGAGATTTGGACAAAGCGAGAGTGGACAGAGCGAATTTTTAGCGAGAAAATTGGAGAGAGCGAGATTCTAAGAGCAGAGTGAGCGAGATTTGGATAGAAGCGTGAATTATGCGTTGAATTTGGCCACGATCTTATAGATTATCATGGGAAAACCCTAAAATTGAATACAAACAAAGAATAATGACGTAAGGACAAACGTTAGCCAAGATTAGGTGTCTTATTGAGAGGAATCCTTCAACCCTAAGTAATTTTAAAGAAGCCACCTGTACGATGATTTGTCACACTGAGAAGAGCTGAAAACTACTATAAATAGGACCCTTTGCCGAAGATTTAACCCATTCTCAAACAAATCTCAGTAACAAAGAATCGTGTGAAAGAGTAAGAGTGAGTGAGGAAGTTCTGTGAGGCTAAAAGAGAAAAGCTCGGGCAAGGTTCTGCCCAAATTTCCTTCTAGTTTAAGAAGGGAAAACTCTACTGATCAAATCATAAAGAATAATAAGGAATAATTAGATCACAGTCAAGGTAAGTAGTTTATCTTACCCCCTCTTTAAATGTACTACCAATGGTAGTGTACCTTTATTATGTTGCATGGTTATGTTAATTGTTATATTGCATTACATGTTTAGAACACGTTTCTCTACAAGGGACCCCATGCATTATGTTTGTTCATGATTACGTTAAAATCAAGTTTTAATTAGGTGTAAGTTATGCTTCCAATCTAATCTTACGTTTATGTTAATGGTTGATGTTGGATGCGACTCTGGCCCTACTGACTGCATGATCCGCTAATCATCAGATGGGTTAGTTTCCGCTTAAATCTTCCTATCAGGGCAGAGAAATTTATGCTTCCAGGGCTGGCAGGGCATGTATGGTTGCACCCCTCCAGACCTAATCTTACGTTATGTTTATGCTAGGGACTAGCAGGGTATGTATGGTTGCACCCCTCTAGTCCAATATTACGTTTATGCTAATGGTTGATGTTGGATGCGACTCTGGCCCTACTGACTACATGACCTGCTAATCATCAGATGGGTTAGTTTTCGCTTAGGTCCTCACCTTTCTATCAGGGCGGAGAGATTTATGTTGGAAGCATAACCGACCACCACATGTTATTATATGTTTTCGGTCCCAATCATATATTTTCATGACATGTTGCTTGTGATTGTGCATTTGGTCACTACCCTACGTGAGAACTACTTACTGGGTATATTATATACTCATCCTATATTTTTTACAGACTTTGTAGGTAAGGACACAGCGTAGATGGCAGAATTGGACATCGCTCAAATGGCCAACCATCAAACTCACTATTATAGGCACATGCATTTTGTACCACCACGCTAATGTTTTATGGATCCTGGTGTTTTGATAAATAAACTTTTTATATAGCTTTTCTATCTAATTAATAAAATTTAGATATGTTCTTTGAAATTTTCACCAAAACTCATCTCATGATAGAAAAGTCTAAGTATGCATGTCGTAGCGGTCAGATCATAATGTGTAAGGATCCGGTCGTTACAAGGGGTGTTCAAAAAACTCGATGACCTGAAAAAACTGATCGACCCAACCCAACCCATGCAGTTTAGGTTGGGTTATCAACTCATTTGGGTTAGGTTGGATTCAAATAAATGAAAATTTTATGGGTTGGGTTAGTTCATGATTTCACCTAATATAACCTAAACCAACCCGAATTTATTATTAATTGTAAAATATATTTTTTATTACTTATAACACAATTATTTATACATATATTGATTTTATTTTTATTTCATTCCAATATTTTTATTAATAATTTGGTCTCTATGTTTTTGGTCTAGTTTCTATTTGGTTTCCATGTTTCAAAATGTTCCACATTTAGTCCTAAAAGTTTTGGGTTTGGTTTCAATTTAGTCTCTACGTTTCAAAATATAACAATTTTACCCTTGACATTTGATTTTGTTTCAATTTGGTTCCTAGATTTCAAGATTTTTACTTTTAACCTCGATCTTTTACTAAATACTCATTTTTTTTATCTATAATGTCTGTGTATAAAATAAATTTAAAACAGTTAATATAATTATTAATTAAGTTTCACTATTTTTCATCATATTTAAAATTTCACTTCATAGTTATTTCAAATTAATTAAGAGGCAGTGACCAATGATTGAGAGTGAGTATTTAATGAAATATTGAAATTGAACGTGTAAAAGCTTGAGAGCTAGGGACCAAATTGAAATAAAACTCAAATCTTAAGGGTAAAATTGTAACATTTTGACACGGATTAAATTGAAAGTAAATTCAAAATTTAAGAATTAAATATGTAACATTTTTAAACTTGAGAATCAAATAGAAATTAGATCCATAGGGACCAAAAAGATATTTTTTCCCAAATTAAAAAAAAAAAAAGTTATTTCACTTCAATTTTTTCCTTTCAAAATCTCAAATTTAAAATATTATTCATCTTCGTTTATTTCTCTTTTTAAAATAAACATTCATAAACTATTTTAAACTTTTTTGTTTTGAGTGATTTTGAAAATGACTAATTTTGAAAACGACGAAAGTGATTTTGACAATTTTAGTCACTCCCTTCTCTCTCTTAGTTTCATCTCAAGGATCAATTTGCTAGTTTTGCACATAAATATTTAACACATTTCTTATTCACTACTTTTTTTTTAGAAGAAAAAAAGTTGTAGATAACTTCCTCAACGTATGTTATGATATTTGATCCTATTATTATTTGGTATATTGTATTCTATTGAACTATGGATTGTGTGTCATTCTTTAATTTTATTTTATATGATATATCGTTTATTACTTTTTTTTTAAACACTAACGTCATTTTTAGGTGAATGCTTTTATATATTGTCTTATATGATTTATTTTTTCTTTTGTATGTTTGATTTGATTTTATGATTGCCTTCCCTCTCTTTGTTGTCTCTCTTTCATTGACATTTATGTGGTGTTGTTTTAGTTTATTTTGTTTATTGTATGTTAGTTTTGTACAAAATATTTGATGTATTTCTTGTTGACTACTTTGGATAACACTTCTTGGATGGTAAGAAAAAGGTTAATTTATTTTTATATTATCAGAGTTGAATTCTATTATAGATTGTATTTTGTGTGTCATTTATTTTAGGTAAATGATAAATCTACTGAAAATATTTATAAGTAATGGCAAAATATCACAGTCTATCTGCACTAGATCACGATAGACTACTATCTGAAAAATAGTGGTCTATCACGATCTAACGCAGATAGACAGTGAAATTTTGTTATATTCGTAAATACTTTGGTTCATTTTTGTATATTTGAAAACAAAATTTATTTTATTTATTTTTTTAAATCAAATGTAGAATTATGCTGACAATATTTACAAATAATAGCAAAATATCACCGTCTATCTGTGATAGATCGCGATCGACTACTATCTGACAGATAGTAGTTTATCTCGATCTATTGTTGTCTATCGCAGATAGATAGTTAAAATTTGTTATATTTATAAATATTTTGGTTCATTTTCATATATTTGAAACCGTCATTTATTTTTTTTATGTTTTAAATCAAATGTAGATTTTCTTTATAATTTGGGGTGAAAAAGTTATACCTTCTTTTTCTCTATCTATTTTGTAACGGTTTTAGTTCCATCGTATTTGGTACATTAGATTTTGAAGATTGCTTGTCTTATATGTTTTCTTTTTTCTTCGGTGTTTTGATTTTATTTGACAGATTGTAGATTGTTTTTATGTCTTCAATTCTAGTTTTGTTTTTGTGTGGTTTTTATTTTCCTTATTATTTTTTTATTTATTTGGTTATATTTTAGAATTAATTTTTCTTTTTAATGAATGGTTCAAATATTTCTTCACCTTCTGTTGTCAAATTTAACTTGATTTTTACTTATTTGTTATTTTATAGGATTTATTTTGGTAAATTGTTTTTCTACTTTTGCACCAAGGGATTTTGTTTTTTTAGATTTTTTTTTCTTTTCGAAATATTCAATTTTTTCTTCTAGAATTTATTTTGATACGTCGTTCTTCTTCTATTTGCACTATGGGTTCTAATTTTGTGACCCTTTCTGTGTTAAATACCACAAAAGTGTCAAAAATGATTATACTTATTTGGTCCTATTTTATTTATTTTTGCACCAAATGTTGAATTATTTTCATGGTGGTTGGTTTAATTTGTTCTCTGTGAGACATTCTTTTAGTTTTATTTTATTTTGTACCCATTGTTAATTTTATTGCACTCTCTCTCTCTTTATTGTCCCTCTTTTATCGACATTTATGTGATGTTGTTTTAGTTTATTTTGTTCGTTGTAGGTACATTACTTTTCTAATGTTGTGTTGTTTGTTCAAGTTTTATGTATTTTTTCTCTTTTCTATTTCATCGACTTTATGTCTCTTTTAATTTATTACTCTTTAGTTTTAGTTTTTGTATATTATTTTTGTAAACAATATTAATTTGTTAGTTTTGTAGGGAATATTTAATGCATTTCTTGGTTGACTACTTTGGATAACACTTCTTGTATGGTAAGAGAAGGGTGGTAATAGGTAACCAAGTTTTCTTCTTCTTCTTCTTCTTCTTTGTCAGTGTTAATTAATCGCTTTAATTACCTTCTTCTTTGTTAATCTTCTGGTTAGTTTTATTCTTCCTTGTGGTTTAGGGTTTTTTCTATTGGCCTTTTTTACATCTCCATGATCATCATCTAGAAGCTAGCAATTTGAGTGAGAAATGGTTAATTTTTAATTTTATTCCTCAATTACTTTTTAATTATGGACTAATTAGTTTTCTAATGTCGAACTAATTCTCTAATTAGGCATACTTTGTGGAAGCCAAATTGCAGAACAAATTAAGGAACATTACATATATCTAATCTAGGTTTGTATGAAGTGTGCCTAATTATGTGCACGAAATTACTAGACCTTGTTTATTATGATTCTAATTACTTTTAGGGTTTTCTAATTTCAGATTAAATATTATTGGACTTTTTGGACCAAGGTGGGATTCATGCACAAACAAACCCCAATTCTCAACTTCTGCTACATCAAGTTTTTTTCTATTTCATTCTTCTGTTTTCAATATATTCTGGAATTTGCTCAAGTTTTGCAAGTTTTGTAAAAACTCTTAGTCAAAATATTTTCTCAAGTTTTGGAAGAAGTTGTTTCTTTAAAAGTTTCAAAATTTTCTTACCAAAACATTTTCTCAAACGTTTTTCTTCCTTTTATTTCAAAAAGTCCCCTTCAAATTATCTTTTCAAACTTTTTTCTCAAACCTTTTTCTCTTTAACTTCTCGTGTTAAAAAATTCTGCTAAAAATTTTAGGAAAAATATTCTTTTGGTCTCTATGTGTTGGGTCTAGTTTCTATTTGGTCCCCATGTTTCAAAATGTTCCACATTTCGTCATAAAGTTTTGGGTTTGGTTTCAATTGTGTCTCTAGGTTTCTAAATATAACAATTTTACCCTTGACATTTGAGTTTGTTTCGATTTGGTTTCTATATTTCAAGATCTTTACTTTTAACCACGATCTTTTACTAAATACTCATTTTGTTGTCCATAGTGTCTTTGTATAACATAAATTTAAAATTATTAATATAATTATAATCAATTAAGCTTCACTATTTTTCACCATATTTAAAATTTCACTCCATAGTTATTTCAAATTAATTAAGAGACAGTGACCAATGATTGGGAGTGAGTATTTAATGAAATATTGAAATTGAACGTGTAAAAGCTTGAGAGCTGGGGACCAAATTGAAATAAAGTTCAAACCTTAAGGGTAAAATTGTAACATTTTGACACGGGATTAAATTGAAACTAAATTCAAAATTTAAGAATTAAATGTGTAACATCTTTTAAACTTGAGAGTCGAATAGAAATTAGATCCATAGGGACCAAAAAGATATTTTTCCCAAAATTTTAAAAAAAGTTATTTTCACTGCAATTTTTTCTTTCAAGATGCCAAATTTAAAATATTATTCCTCTTCGTTTATTTCTCATTTTAAAGAAAACATTCCTAAACTATTTTCAAAATATTTTCTGACAAGTCTTTTCAAATTTGTTTTCAAAATATTTTGTTTCAAGATCACTTTCAATTCTTTTTTGTTTCGAGGGATTTTAAAAATGACGAGAGTGATTTTGAAAATGACGAAAGTGATTTGGACAATTTTAATCACTCCCTACTCTCTCTTAATCATCTCAGGTATGGATCAGTTTGCTAGTTTTGCACATAAATATTTAACACATTTCTTGTTCACTACTTTTCTTTTAGGGAAAAAAAAAAAAAGCTGTAGATAACTTCCTCAACGTATGTTATGATATTTGATCCTATTATTATTTGGTACATGTTATATTCTAATGAACTATGGATTGTGTGTCATTCTTTAATTTCACTTTATATGATATATCGGTTTGTTACTTTTTTTTTTTTATACACTAACGTCATTTTTAGGTGAATGCTTTTATATATTGTCTTACATGTTTTATTTTTTTTCTTTTGTACGTTTGATTTGATTTTATTAGCCTTCTGTCTTTGTTGTCTCTCTTTCATCGACATTTATGTGAAGTTGTTTTAGTTTATTTTGCTTTTTGTATGTTAGTTTTGTACAAAATATTTAATGCATTTCTTGTTGTTGACTACTTTGGATAACACTTCTTGGATGGTAAGAGATGGGTTGATTTATTTTTCTATTATCAGAGCTGAATTCTATTATTGATTGTATTTTGTGTGTCATTTATTTTAGGGTTAAATGACAAATCTGCTGATAATATTTACAAGTAATAGCAAAATATCAGAGTCTATATGCGCTAGATCACGATAGACCACTATCTGACTGTCTATCACGATCTAACATAGATAGACAGTGAAATTTTGCTATATTCGTAAATACTTTGGTTGGTTTTTGTATATTTGAAAACAAAATTAATTATATTTATTTTTTAAAATCAAATGTAGAATTATGCTGAAAATATTAACAAATAATAGCAAAATATCACCGTCTATCTGTGATAGATCGCGATAGACTATTATCTGACAGATATTAGTTTATCGCGATCTATCGCGGTCTATCGCAGATAGACAGTGAAAATTTGTTATATTTGTAAATATTTTGTTTCATTTTTCTATATTTGAAAGCGCCATTTATTTTATTTATGTTTTAAATCAAATGTAGATTTTCTTTATAATTTGGGGTGAAAAAGTTATACCTTCTTTTTCTCTATCTATTTTGTGACGGTTTTAGTTCCCTCGTATTTGGTACATTAGATTTTGACGACTGCTTGTCCTATATGTTTTCTTTTTTCTTCGGTGTTTTGATTTTGTTTGACAGATTGTAGATTATTTTTCTGTCTTTAGTTCTAGTTTTGTTTTTTTGTGGTTTTTATTTTCCTTTTTTTATTTTATTTATTTATTTGGTTATATTTTAGAATTAATTTTTCTTTTTACTGGATGGTTCAATTATTTCTTCATCCTCTGCAGTCTAATTTAATTTGATTTTTACTTATTTTTTATTTTATAGGATTTATTTTGGTAAATTTTTTTTCTACTTTTGCACTATGGGTTTTTGTTTTTTTAGCTTATTTTTTTCTTTTCAATGAAATGTTCAATTTTTTCTTCTAGAATTTATTTTGATACATTGTTCTTCCTCTATTTGCACTATGGGTTCTAATTTTGTGACCCTTTCTCTATTAAATTCCACAAAAGTGTCAAAAATGATTATACTTATTTGGTCCTATTTTATTTATTTTTGCACCAAATGTTGAATTATTTTCACGGTGGTTGGTTTAATTTGTTCTTTGTGAGACATTCTTTTAGTTTTATTTTATTTTGTACCCATTGTTAATTTTATTGCGCTCTCTCTCTTTATTGTCCCTCTTTTATCGACATTTATGTGATGTTGTTTTAGTTTATTTTGTTCGTTGTAGGTACATTACTTTTCTAATGTTGTGTTGTTTGTTCAAGTTTTATGTATTTTTTTCTCTTTTCTATTTCATCGACTTTATGTCTCTTTTAATTTATTACTCTTTAGTTTTTGTTTTTGTATATTATTTTTGTAAACAATATTAATTTGTTAGTTTTGTAGGGAATATTTAATGCATTTCTTGGTTGACTACTTTGGATAACACTTTTTGTATGGTAAGAGAAGGGTGGTTATTTTGATTGTGTTACTGTTACATATGAGTTGGCACTTCTTTTTTCTGTATTCTGATCACACTATAGCACATTTCAATATGTGTGATAGATTGAAGTTTCATTAACATTTGGCCTTTCATATGATTATATAAATGTGGTTATGGTTATAATATTAATTTTTCTCCTTAGATCAGAGTCTGCCTAAGGTTAAATTCTTAATCTCAGGCACATTACTTGTTAAGTTGAAGTTAAATTCTAAATCTTTCCAATTCTCCTGTAGTTGCTGGATGAGCTGAAGAAGAAGAATCCTGAGAATGAAGTCCATCTCAACAACGTATATTACATCTCTTAATCTCTCAAACCCTCCCAAATTTGTAGACAAATAAAATTGTGTTGCCCTAACACGGAAGATTCTGTTGCCCTTGTAAAATCATAATCTTTGTATTACTTGTAATTTTTGTTTTCAAGGCTTGAATTATTGTACGCCTTTTAAATTATAATTCTATAGTAGAATTTATGGATTAAATG
This sequence comes from Benincasa hispida, assembly GCF_027475165.1. Taxonomy (NCBI): domain Eukaryota; kingdom Viridiplantae; phylum Streptophyta; class Magnoliopsida; order Cucurbitales; family Cucurbitaceae; genus Benincasa; species Benincasa hispida. Next base: position 36,911 of record NW_028325532.1, read on the forward strand.
TCATAGCCATATTGTTCGATGATGATGTGTCATGTTATACTTTTTTACCCAAAAAATGGATTTGGCAAGGGAACTTTTAAAAAACGGACAATAATTGATAAAACGGATAGATTTGGGCTTCAATGTCAGAAGAGTGCTTCATGTTAAAGAATTCTCATGGAGTTGTTGGTGCATTACCTCCTCCATGCCGCTCTGAAAGATGATATCTTTCGCCACTTTATGGAGTCAAAAAACCCTTTGCATTTGGGTACCCGACATCACATAGATAATAATACCATATTGAATGTCCAATCGTTTTAAACCTTATATTAAAAATCTAATGAATAGGGGGAGATAGTATGTGTAGCTAGTTACCCTTCGAAACCTTCAGTCTGTTAGGTCTGCATCTCTGAAACCTTAATGTCGGTTGCAACCGACAAGCTTTAATCACTAAAAACCTTTAATGTCGGTTGCAAATGACATTAAAGGTCTTTAATGTCGGTGGCAACCGACATTGGAGGCTATGTTATTGGTGTTATTGAAGTCCTTTAATGTCGGTTTAAAACCGACATTAAAGGAACCTGACATTAAAGGGCTCTAATAACACTATCTTTAATGTCGGTTGCCAATCGACATTAAAGCCCGAATTTCTTCTAGTGTATTATTATAAACTTTGTTTATGTAAACAGAATATGAGTTAACAACAACAACAACCACAAGAAGAAGTAATTATTATTATATAAATATAATTATATAATATATTCATTGGGGCGGGACAGGAAACCGGGGTGGGAACGAGGTCGGGGACGAGGACGAGGAATATCCCATCCCCGTCCCCGTTTAACCAACGGAAAAAAAATTATCCCATTCCCCGTCTAATCGGGGATTTTTCGTCCCGTTCAAGGCGAGGGCCCCACAGGGTAAATGGATATCCCTAAGGAAGAGCATTGAAAAATTCAAAATTTACTTCAAATTATCACGTTGAACTTTAAATTTCATTAAGTTAGACTCATACGACATTTACCAAATCGTGATAACATTTCATTGATGAATCAATTGTAATGAGTATGAATAGCAAATGTAATTGCATTTTTTTTTTATCTTGTTACTATTACTGTTAGCTCTGAAGGTCAAACAGTAATGGTATCAGTAAAAGTGTCAAAATTCATATTTTTTTTTCCTCTAGAACAATAATCATAACGATAGCGGTAACGATACAACATAATTTCTAGATATAATTGAATTGAGCACACTCCATTTGTAAATTAGTTTACATTTTTTTATTACAGATTTGAAAGTAGGCCCCATGTGTTAGTATGGACGCTTAACACAAGTAAACACACACCAAAAGATCAACTTTTCACATTATCATTGATTTATTACCTTTTCACTTAGATAGACATGAACTAAGTTGTAATTAATTTCTACAATTTATTCGTTGTTATTCCGTGTTCATTACTAATTAAAAAGTTGTTAGGGTTTTTGAGGTGTCACATCCCATTACTTTCATTAAATTAGACATAGTTTCTTAGGTTGTTGCGTCCAACATTTGTACCATGTCTGCGACATTTTTTCATTACCTTTTTTTTAATATCAATTTACCCATTATTTATTTATTTATTTATTATTTATTTCCAGTTAAAAACATAATGCTCTTTTGATCTCATTTTCTATTTTTTTTCAATTCTTCTTTTTAATTTCATTTTAGTTTGTCAAAGTATTTGTATAATATTAAATTTACTTTTAAGAATTTAAACTTTTGAATCAATCGATAATTATTTTAAATGATATTAGAATAGAAAGTCATGTATTCAAACTTTTTAAATGTTATCTCCTCCTAAATTAATATTCAAATTTCTAGGAAGTGTGTATTTATATTATATTAAAATTAATTTTACCTAGGAGCTTAAGCTTTTAGGTCAATCGGTCATCAATAAAATTTTTCTTTTTACTTCATCTTTTAATATACATTCGCCTATTATTTTCATTTTATTTTTTTTAAAAAAAAAATAGGTTAATATATATAATTTTAATTTTTTTATTTTTCCAGCACATATTTTTATATTATTCTTTGATATTATGGTTCATCTAGTTGTTCATTTACCGAAGGAAGCCAAATTTGTTGGACTTGTCAATTATAGTTGGATGTATCCAATTAAGAGGTATGATTATTTTTAGATTTTTAATTAATCATTAAAGTATGTTAATTGATCAAACCATTTCATAATATACACACACGTGTAGGAGTTTGAGAACACTGAAACAATATATAAGAAATAAAGTTTGTCCTGAAGGTTCAATTGCAGAAGCCTTTATAGCGAACGAATCATTGGCATTTGTTCAATGTACTTACATGGTATTGAAACAAAATTCAATAATACGGTTCGGAATGATGATACGATAGACTATAATACATCGAAAACTATTGGACATCTACCTATATTTTCACAAAAAGCATGTCCAATTGGTAGTTCACGTATGAAAAAACTATCAGGTGATGAATTACAAAAGGCTCATTGGTATGTCTTAAGCAATTGTGAAGCAGTAGATCCATACATGAGGTATGTACTTATGAACACTCTAAACTTCATTATCTTTTGTTTGATTGACTAATTGAAGGAAATCAAACACGAAGATTTCCATGAGCAGCGGAAGGGATCGTTCCAAATTCCATTAAGATTAAACATAAAACAATTACAGTCTAAAAAGAAAACTAACAGGTCATGCATATACAGAAAATACAACATGTTAAACGATGATACAAGGGATAGAGGATGCATACATTTGAAGAACCATTCTTCAAGAATCCATTGAACAGTCTACAACGCGTCCACAAACTGCAATACTCGAACGCAACGATCACCACACGAACAACACGAACAACCAACAGCTCCTCGAACCCAATCGAATCAAACTCGATTCACGAACAGAGTAGCACACTACCACAAGTGTTACCTTGGTATTCTCGGTGTGAGAATCCAGGAGTTATGGGCTCTATATGATCTTGACTTGAGGAAGAGACTGTAGGTCTACAATTGAGTAGACGATCGAGCAAGTGGGATATAAGAAGTTGGTCTATCGTATAGACGATGTGTTCGATCCTTTAGTAAACGGCAGCCTATTGCATAAACTATACTACTCAATCGTGTAGCAACGATTAGCTGATGACTATCGTATAGTCAACTCTACACGATCGTTTATCTTTGTCAACGCTATCGTTTAGTGAAACTCTTTCACTTGATAGCTTGTCTCTGTGAGAACTTTTCAAATGAGGCAGCTACTAGATTTAGGAAAACAATTTTCCTTTTTATCTCACGGTTACCATAAAACTTTCAATAACCTCCAACTCAATCGGTTATTAGAGAAAAAAAATTAATTATCATATAATTAATATATTATAAATAAATATGATAACCGACTTACCATATTATATTTATAACATATAATTTTAATATTTCATCTCATGAAACATACAAACTATAGTTCTTCTTCTATTTTATGGTGTACTTAATGTAAATCATATTTACATTAATTCCTCCACTTGATGTATCTCATACATCATACCAATTATATTATATATAATTGAATTTTTCTTGTTAATTTGAACACTTTAAATCAACCCCAAAATCTGATTCTCAACTTGAACCCATTGAGCTACTAAGAGGACCTTATGGACCTGTAGCTCGAAGCTCTAACGATACGTGAATAGCTGACTAAACTCTTTAGTCACGAGATTCACCATCCGTTAACTGTCGGGCACTCCATAAAGACCGACAGCTACACTTTTCTCACTACATATATATTTATGTGTCCATATTAACCAATCAATAGTGCGATAACCCTTCACAAATCGCTCGTAAGTACAGCTAGGCCAATTTACTGTTAGTTACATCTAACTTCTTCAGTACCACTGATTCCTCTAATGAACATTAAGTCATAGTCCTACTATGACTGAGTCCTCTATTCCAAAGAGAGGATGTGGCCACTATGTTCAAGACTCAGAATCAGCCTTTAAGGGTGTAATCTATCTACTTACCCCTGCTTTGGGGAAGAAGTGAATTCTGTTTTGTGTAACTGAGTTCTCAACTCCCCAATCAGACAAATCCCTAAAAAGGTAAGTTTGTTGAGTTGGCAATCTGGCCACTCTCACCCATACTAATCAAAGGACCGCCCTCATAGGGTTCTCAAAACACTCAGGATTAAGGTCATGTCACCTATGGTCATGTTAGTGAAATGTAAGTCTCAATTATCAATGGCGTTATATAAAGAGACTAATCATCTCGTGGTCCAGTCTTATATAAACTAGGTATAGGATACCCCCGCTCGCATGTTTCCACATGAATGGTCAGGATCAGACCATCTGTAGCACGTTACAACATTTGCAACTATTTACAAAGCTGGCCATATCCGTAGTGTCACCAGGATAAGGTATCTCTCCTTTATCCTTATACTACTGACAAGATTATGTCCAATCACTAGAGGCACGCCTTGCAAAGACAGAAGAACATATGGAGAGTGAACATCGAGAGAATGAAAGAAATAGAGCTGCTGTAGAAGAAGCGTTAGAAAGTCTAACATCAAAAATACGAGAGAAAATTTAGTCAAATGAATGAATTTTTAGAAAGAATCACTGAAGTATGTTCTTCTATTACTAAGGTAATTGCATTACTTCACTTATGTTCATAGTAGTCAAATTAGTGTAGTGATTTCATCAATTGATTGTGATTGGTGATGTAGTTTTGAATATTTTGTCTGTGTTGGGGGAAGGGAACAATATTTATGTTTTGTTGTTGTGAAAAAAGTGGTTTGGGGATGGGGGAGTAAATAAATATCTACGTGGGGCGGGAAGGGGGAGAATAAAAGAACAATTGCAAAATATGTTTATAATTGTTATTATGTGATAACTATTGATCAGGTATTTCATTCTTTTCCTTGTTGTGAACAAGTGGTTGGGGGAGGGAAGAAAGAATTAATGTTTAAATATTTGTTGTTGTGAATGTGACGTGGAAGAGGGGGGAGGGGGGTGTTGTGAATGTGGGATAGGGGTGGGGGAGGTAGGGGAGAAGAGAAAAAGAATTACAAAATATGTATGATTTTTTACTTGTGGAAGATGTTATATGTTTGTTATTAGGTGCTTTGAGAGGGGGAGGGGGAGTGTTTGAGAATTTATGTTTATTGTGATATGATGAGTTTTTTTTTTTTTTATTGTGATAATTAGGGTTGAAATTATCTGAATTGTCATTTTCATCATCTAAACCAACTTATGACTCATAATATAAAATGGATTAATCATTTTATATAAATGGTGAGTTTGCTTAAGTTTGATATTTAACTTTTGAAATTTTTGAGAATATGTGAATTGTGTTTGAAAATAATTTGATATATAATTATGTGTGTAGGACTAAATTGAAGTTTGTTGGTGATGACTATATTAACATTTTTCTTTTCAAGATCACCAATTAGGTGATGACTATATGCCGGACTTATTTTTCTTCTTGAGATCACTAATTGTAGACTTTTATTATTATTATTACTATTATTTTGTTGTAGTGGATATGATGGATTTTATAAACATTTTTAGTATATAGTACGATTAAGTTGCATTGCAATATTTTTTTAAAAAAATATTATTAAAATTTGTGACATAACTAAAACGTCCCAAGCACTACAAGAATTTTGGGCTTTAATGTCGGTTGAAAAAAGTGAAATCAGATGAATTAAACACAACTTCTACATGAATTATGAGTAAATGAATGAAGTTGAAGGAACTTGTGATTTAGCCATTTGTCGAACTAGATTGTAAAAAAAAAAATCAACATTGAAGACTCAACGATTACACTTTTGAAATCATATACACAAATAAGAATGCACCAACAAAATGTGCCTTTTAATTTGCTTTTAAATGTTGCAATGTCGACTATGTAATTAATATTGGTGAAAATTTATCAATAATTCTACATACGAGACTATGATTTTATATCGTATTACAATAAACAGAAGAGGACCTTATAGTCTCAGATGAAAACACAAAAAAAATATAACCACAAAACTATAAGTGAAAGATAAAAAATTACAATCTAAGCTCGCCTATAAAATAGGAAACATACTTATAAAATTTTTGTTTCTAAAAACATGCCCATTACCTTCTAATATGATTTCACAGCCATCTTTTAAAAAAGGAAAAAAAAAAACTTGTTATTGTATTTAAAATTTAGATTTCAAAAGCATTCTAAAAAGTAAAAAGAAAAAAGGAAAGGAAAGAAAAACTAAAGTCAATTAAAAAAATAAAAAAATAAAATTAGAAAGAAAACAAAAGAACTGGTTTATCCAAGTAAGAAACCAAACATCCCCACAAATTTTGGGCCTCTTGGGCCGAAATGTATAGCCCGGAAGAAAATTCCTTGATTTTGGGCTTTAGATTATTCGCATCATTGACTATTTTGCCATTTCTTTTAATAGTTTAAAAGGGTAGTTTGAAGGGATTTAAATATTATTTTGGTTTTTGTACTTTTAGTGCTTATTTATTTTATTCCATTTGCTTTCAACCTTGATTCATTTTGATGCTTTGAAAATATTCATTTTGGTCTTTGTACTTTTAAAAAGTGACCATTTTGGTCCATTCATTTCCATTTTTAGTTTATTTTTAAGGGGTGAAAATGGTTACTTTTAAGAAGTTCAAGGATAAAAAAGAACAAAATTTGAAAGCACAAAGACCAAAGTGAACATTTTAAAAATACATGGACCAAAATGAAACAAAGTTGAAAGTATAGAAACCAAAATGAACATTTTAAAATTACAAGGATTAAGATGAACAAAAGTAAAAATATAAAGACCAAAATAGTATTTAAACTCTTGAAGTTCTAACATTTTGATCATAGATACATGACTGAACTATCTCAATTATGTTTGAGAACTTCATTTATTCAAGGTGGTCCCTAAAACAATAATAAGAATAACCCTGAATAATGAATTGATAATCAATCCCAAGAATGTTAAATAAATTTGGCTTGGAAAGTTTGATTAAAGATAAGAAAGAAAGGAGAACTTATTTATCTTCAAGATTTTGGAAGTCTCCCCAATCTAATTGATCAAACTAGGTTGAAAGTTTTAGGCATTCTAAACACAAGAATACAAAAAAAAACATAAAAGCTTGAGAAACTAAACTCTATAATAAAATCATTCTAATTTCAATTCTACTTCAAATGTGAAAAATACAAAACAATTTAAACTAAATGAAATGTCACTATGAAAGAACACAACCTTTCACCTATATAATCGAGGTCCAACAAAAAACTCTTCAACTCTATACATGGTCGTTTATAAATGTAAATACATGAAATTAAGTCGGTACATAAGGCATTAAGGATGTGGATGAATTTAGATTTTCATTTTCACAGCATCTCTTAGGTGGCCTTAAACTTAAAAGATTACAACTCTTCGGCATAATTTGAAAACTTACTTTGGATGTAAACATTTAATGCTTCAACAAGACTTTTAGCTCTAGCTCTTGTCATTGTCATTTATTTCCTTATCATAGGTAGAGAATTCAAATCTTCAACATTTTGGTCGAAGAAAAAATCATGGATTAAATTTGGAATTTTTGAAAGTACATTGTCTAAATTATTAGATATTAAAGTTTAGTGGTTAAAATGTTACTAAAATTAATGTACAAGTATCTTTAAGAAAAATTGTGATGTATAGTAACAACAAAAATTTTGCTAATGAAAAATACAACTATTGAAGTATTTGCAAAAATGACTAATTGGATATTTGTAGTTGAGATGAAGAAATTTCTTTTCATTTATATCCCTAGTATATCTATGTATTTACTTAACAATATCAACAAAAAGTTGACAGTTTTTTTTTTTAAATTAAAAAAGAGAAAAAAATCGATTATTATTACCTTGCCCTAACTTTTTTTTCTGATTTTTTTTATGAAAACATTAGTGTAACGACCCGACCTTTCACTCTGACAAGAGTCGTTACTCTTATATGCATATTTACATTTAAAACATTCTGACCAATAGAATAAAATATTTATTGAAACAAAGATAATTATTTCAAATGAATTCATTAAATCTGTAAAATAAACAAGTAGATAAAAAACCCTTTTGCTTAGGACCTCTAAACACAACTAAGAAAAATAAAGAAAATAACATCAAATTATTAAAAAAAATTGTCTAACGATGAAAAAAAGAAAGCCTCATCTCATTTTTCTTTATTTTATTTCACATCCTTTACTGATTTTGTTGAAACATAGTTTATTATTATTGTAATTATCCCCTTTTTAAAATTATTATTTATTTATTTTCTCCCCCTTCTATTTTTTCCCTTTTTTTCACCCTTAAAGCCATCCAATAAAACACCTCAGGCGGTTACATGAGAGAGAATATTGAGTGGAGTTGGAGTCAGTGATTCGAGTGGGTTCCTCCAACTCCAAGTGCCCCCAACTATTTATTAATTTACGTTTTTGTTTCCTTTTGCATAAAGAATCGTGTGAAAGAGTAAGTGTGAGTGAGGAAGTTCTGTGAGGCTAAAAAAGAAAAGCTCGGGTAAGGTGCTGCCCAAATTTCCTTCTAGTTTAAGAAAGGAAAACTCTACTGATCAAATCATAAAGAATAATAAGGAATAATTAGATCACAGTCAAGGTAAGTAGTTTATCTTACCCTCTCTTTAAATGTACTACCAATGGTAGTGTACCTTTATTATGTTGCATGGTTATGTTAATTGTTATATTGCATTACATATTTAGAACACGTTTCTCTACAAGGGACCCCATGCATTATGTTTGTTCACGATTACGTTAAAATCAAGTTTTAATTAGGTGTAAGTTATGCTTCCAATCTAATCTTACGTTTATGTTAATGATTGATGTTGGATGTGACTCTGGCCCTACTGACTGCATGATCCGCTAATCATCAGATGGGTTAGTTTCCGCTTAAGTCCTAATCTTCCTATCAGGGCAGAGAAATTTATGCTTCCAGGGCTGGCAGGGCATGTATGGTTGCACCCCTCTAGGCCTAATCTTACGTTATGTTTATGCTAGGGACTAGCAGGGTATGTATGGTTGCACCCCTCTAGTCCAATATTACGTTTATGCTAATGGTTGATGTTGGATGCGACTCTGGCTGTACTGACTGCATGACCTGCTAATCATCAGATGGGTTAGTTTTCACTTAGGTCCTCATCTTTCTATCAGGGCGGAGAGATTTATGTTGGAAGCATAACTGACCACCACATGTTATTATATGTTTTCGGTCCCATTCATATATTTTCATGACATGTTGCTTGTGATTGTGTATTTGGTCACTACCCTACGTGAGAACTACTTACTGGGTATATTATATACTCATCCTATATTTTTTACAGACTTTTTAGGTAAGGACACAGCGTAGATGGCAGAATTGGACATCCCTCAAATGGCCAACCATCAAACTCACTATTATAGGCACATGCATTTTGTACCACCACGCTAATGTTTTACGGATCCTGGTGTTTTAATAAATAAACTTTTTATATAGATTTTCTATCTAATTAATAAAATTTAGATATGTTCTTTGAAATTTTCACCAAAACTCATCTCATGATAGAAAAGTCTTAAGTATGCATGTCGTAGCGGTCAGATCATAATGTGTAAGGATCCGGTCGTTACAAGGGGTGTTCAAAAAACTCGATGACCTGAAAAAATTGATCGACCCAACCCAACCCATGCGGTTTAGGTTGGGTTATCAACTCATTTGGGTTAGGTTGGATTCAAATAAATGAAAATTTTATGGGTTGGGTTAGTTCATGATTTCACCTAATATAACCTAAACCAACCCGAATTTATTATTAATTGTAAAATATATTTTTTATTACTTATAACACAATTATTTATACATATATTGATTTTATTTTTATTTCATTCCAATATTTTTTTTAATAATTTGGTCTCTATGTTTTGGGTCTAGTTTCTATTTGGTTTCCATGTTTCAAAATGTTCCACATTTAGTCCTAAAAGTTTTGGGTCTGGTTTCAATTTAGTCTCTACGTTTCAAAATATAACAATTTTACCCTTGACATTTGATTTTGTTTCAATTTGGTTCCTAGATTTCAAGATTTTTACTTTTAACCTCGATCTTTTACTAAATACTCATTTTTTTTTATCTATAATGTCTGTGTATAAAATAAATTTAAAACAGTTAATATAATTATTAATTAAGTTTCACTATTTTTTATCATATTTAAAATTTCACTTCATAGTTATTTCAAATTAATTAAGAGGAAGTGACCAATGATTGAGAGTGAGTATTTAATGAAATATTGAAATTGAACATGTAAAAGCTTGAGAGCTAGGGACCAAATTGAAATAAAACTCAAATCTTAAGGGTAAAATTGTAACATTTTGACACGGATTAAATTGAAAGTAAATTCAAAATTTAAGAATTAAATATGTAACATTTTTAAACTTGAGAATCAAATAGAAATTAGATCCATAGGGACCAAAAAGATATTTTTTCCCAAATTTAAAAAAAAAAGTTATTTCACTTAAATTTTTTCCTTTCAAAATCTCAAATTTAAAATATTATTCATCTTCGTTTATTTCTCTTTTTAAAATAAACATTCATAAACTATTTTAAAATAAACATTCATTATAAAGATAATACTATGTGTAAAAATATAGTTTATTCCTATAATTTCTAAAAGTTAAAATTTAAATATTATAATATCATAGTCAAACTTTTCATTTAAATACTACAACATTTATGGCTTAAGATAGAAAGTCTTAAATGTTAAAACAATTTAGAAATGTATTAAAGTACGAAAAGGTTGAAATGTTAGAAAATAACTAACTTTTAATACCAGAATTTTTGTAAAAACTATATAGATAAAATAATAATAATAATAACTAGTATAATATTTATAATAATAATTATTATTATAAACTCTATTTATGTAAACAGAATATGAGTTAACAACAAGAAGAAGAAGAAGTAATTATTATTATATAAATATAATTATATAATATATTCATTGGGGTGGGGCAGGAAACCGGGGTGGGAACGAGGTCGGGGACGAGGACGGGGAATATCCCATCCCCGTCTCCGTTTAGCCAATGGGGAAATAATTATCCCATTCCTCATCTAATCGGGATTTTCCATCCCGTTCAGGGCGTGGACCTCGCGGGGTAAATGGACATCCCTAAGGAAGAGCATTGAAAAATTCAAAATTTATTCCAAATTATCACGTTGAACTTTAAATTTCATTAAGTTAGACTCATACGATATTTACCAAATCGTGATAAAATTTCATTGATGAATTAATTGTAATGAGTATGAATAGCAAATGTAATTGCATTTTTTTTTTATCTTGTTACTGTTATGGTTAGCTCTGAAGGTCAAACGGTAATGGTATCAGTAAAAGTGTCAAAATTCATATTTTTTCCTCTGGGACAATAATCATAACGATACAACATAATTTCTAGACACAATTGAATTGAGCACACTCCATTTGTAAATCAGTTTGCATTTTTTATTACAGATTTGAAAGTAGGCCCCATGTGTGAGTATAGATGCTTAACACAAGTAAACAAACACCAAAAGATCAAATTTTTACATTATCATTGATTTATTATCTTTTCTCTTAGGTAGACATGAACTAAGTTGTAATTAATTTATATAATTTATTTGTTGTTATTTCGTGTTCGTTACTAATTAAAAAGTTGTTAGGGTTTTTGAGGTGTCACATCCCATTACTTTCATTAAATTAGACCTAGTTTCTTAGGTTGTCCAATATTTGTACCATGTCTGCGGCATCTTTTCATTTCTTTTTTTTAATATCAATTTACCCATTATTTATTTATTTATTTCTTGATTTCCAGTTAAAAACATAATGCTCTTTTGATCTCATTTTCTATTTTTTTTTTCAATTCTTCTTTTTAATTGCATTTTAGTTTGTCAAAGTATTTGTATAATATTAAATTTACTTTTAAGAATTTGAACTTTTGGATCCATCGATGATTATTTAAAATGATATCAAAATAGAAAGTCATGTATTCAAACTCTTTAAATGTTATTTCCTCCCAAATTAATATTCAAATTTCTAGGAAGTGTTAACGTATTTTTATATTAAAATTAGTTTCACCTAGGAGCTTAAGCTTTTAGGTCAATCGGTCATCTAATAAAATTTTTCTTTTTACTTAATTTTTTAATATACATTTGCCTATTATTTTCATTTTAATTTTTTATAAAAATTAGTTAAATTATATAATTTTAATTTTGTTTTTTTAATTTTTCCAGCACATATTTTTATATATTATTTTAATTTTTTGAAATTTGCTATATATATATATATGTTCCATCTTTTACACACTTATCGTTTTGCCAATTGGCTAATGTTTGCCCTTACGTCATCATTCTTTGTTTGTATTCAATTTTAGGGTTTTTCCATGTATAATCTATAAGATCGTGGCCAAATTCAACGCATAATTCGCGCTTCTGTCCAAATCTCGCTCACTCTGCTCTTAAAATCTCGCTCTCTCCCGTTTTCTCGCTAGGAATTTACTCTGGAGCTTTTCTTGCTGAAAATCCCGCTCTCTCCACTCTCGCTCTCAAATTTTCTCTTCCGTCTCGCTCTCTCCAGCTCTCTCCAGCTTTCTCGCTCTCGCTCCCGCTCCCTCGCTCGCTCCCGCCCGCGCTCTCGCTCGCTCTCTCCCGCTCTCGCTCGGTCTCTCGCTCTCTCCCGCTCTAGCTCGCTCTCTCGCTCTCTCCCGCTCTCGCTAGCTCTCTCGCTCTCTCTCGCTCTCTCCCGCTCTCGCTCGCTCCCACTCTCGCTCTCTCCCGCTCTCTCCCGCTCTCCGCTCCCGCTCCGCTCTTTCCTACTGTCTCGCTAAGAATAGCTCTCTTTACTCTCGCTCTCTCCAACTTCCTTGCTACAATTCTCGCTCTATCCAATTTTCCTCCAATCTCGCTCTCTCCAGGGATCTCGCTCTCTCTACTCTCGCCAGCCTCAATCTCGCTAGCATCGCTCGCTGGGTTTCTCGCTCTCCGATTCTTTCTTCGATCGCGCAGCTCTCTTCTCAGAATCTCGTTTTCTCCCGTTTTCTCGCTGGTGTGGCTCTCGCTCTCTCCCACTTTCTCGCTCCCGCTGGATAATGAATAAATTTCCAATTTCAAATTTATTTATTTATTATTATTATATGAAAGCTTAGAGATCAAATTGAACAAACTAAAAAATTTAAAGACTAAAATAAATATTTTGACTGTACATAGACCAAAATATTGTAAACTTGAAAAGTGACGAGGCTATTGTAAGGGAAATTTTTCATATTATTATTGATTTGAAAAGAAGTTTTGAAAACGGAACTGAAAAAAGAACAAGTTTTTGACCAAAGTCAATAATAATTAAAATTACTTGACCACCCGTTTTATTGGATCAAATTATTATTATTACATCACCACAGCACTACAGAAGAGTGCAACGGATATATGGCCGGCTTTATAAAAGGCAGAGAAGTTCCTCTTCTTCCTTCTTCGATTAAAGCAGGTAGCCGCCGACTCTTCTTCTTCTTCTTCTCCTCTTCTTCCTTCTTCAATTAAAGCAGGTAACCGACTCTTCTTCTTCTTCTTCCCCTGGTTAATTTTCTTTTTTCTTGTGATTTAGGGTTTTTTCATATCATCATCTAATGTTGAACTAATTCTCTAATTAGGTATGCTTTCTCTTCTGTCCCTTTCCCTTTTTCAGAGATGAAATTTTCCTCTGTTTGGGGATTAGAAATTATCGAGAATGTGAAATAGTAGGGGTTTTAAATTACGAACCCTAGTGTTTTCCCTTTCGGTCTTTTCTGAAATTAAATTTCCCCTATGCGTTCTGTTTCTAAGCTTTACACACCAGGATGATTTTCGCCTGAATGAAATAGTAGGGGTTTTTGTTCTGTGTTTGATTGAGTGACAGATAACCGAGAAGAAACCCGGCCCCTACATGGGCCATATTTATGTAGGTAGTGGTGGGTGGGTGGGGTTATGTTGAAGTTTCTTCCCACATTACAAACCATGTCGTAGGGATCTTAGTGAAATGGAAGTGTGTAACATGGGCCATATGCAGAGTGGAGCAGACATGCGATGACTTTAAGCCAATAATTAAAAAACAGTTTAATCAACTTGGAAGAGAGGTTTAGCAGTTGAAGAAGCCAAATCCCCCACATGACCATCGAGGTAGGCGGAAAAGTTTTCCACATGGTGTCATGATGTAAGGTTTGTGTCATAATACACAAATAACTTATAAATTCTTCAGTCATAACAGAGCACACAAAGCATGATGTAAGGTTGTTTATTTGTACCTTTACTTTTCTCCTTTTCTTTCTTTTTGATGGTTGGTTGAGTCTTTGGTTTTGAATATTAAGAATGTATGTAAAAGAATTAACAACTTGAGCCTTTTCAATTTAGTATTTACTGCTAGCTTAACATGGAATAATGTAGAAAATGTCATGTAAAGGATCAAACCAAATCAAATAGATAGGAAAAGTGGATGTTGTTGCTAACCTGGACAATTGATTCACTTTTGCTGATTTTGGATCTGAGGTTTAATGGGCAAAACAGATAGTAAGATGAAGCTTATTGCATGATCATTGGGCTTCCTACTTCCATTCTAAACTTTCTGACTTTGTTTTACCTGGAAAATACTTCTCATTGAGATATAAAGATAGAGGGGGGGTACCTAAGTTAATATGGCGAAAAGAATGCTATTAATTTGTTCTTTGTGAGACATTCTTTTAGTTTTATTTTATTTTGTACCCATTGTTAATTTTATTGCGCTCTCTCTCTTTATTGTCCCTCTTTTATCGACATTTATGTGATGTTGTTTTAGTTTATTTTGTTCGTTGTAGGTACATTACTTTTCTAATGCTGTGTTGTTTGTTCAAGTTTTATGTATTTTTTTCTCTTTTCTATTTCATCGACTTTATGTCTCTTTTAATTTATTACTCTTTAGTTTTAGTTTTTGTATATTATTTTTGTAAACAATATTAATTTGTTAGTTTTGTAGGGAATATTTAATGCATTTCTTGGTTGACTACTTTGGATAACACTTTTTGTATGGTAAGAGAAGGGTGGTAATAGGTAACCAAGTTTTCTTCTTCTTCTTCTTCTTCTTCTTCTTCTTCTTCTTCGTCAGTGTTAATTAATCGTTTTAATTACCTTCTTCTTCTTTGTTAATCTTCTGGTTAGTTTTATTCTTCCTTGTGGTTTAGGGTTTTTTCTATTGGCCTTTTTTACATCTCCATGATCATCATCTAGAAGCTAGCAATTTGAGTGAGAAATGGTTAGTTTTTAATTTTATTCCTCAATTACTTTTTAATTATGGACTAATTAGTTTTCTAATGTTGAACTAATTCTCTAATTAGGCATACTTTGTGGAAGCCAAATTGCAGAACAAATTAAGGAACATCACATATATCTAATCTAGGTTTGTGTGAAGTGTGCCTAATTATGTGCACGAAATTACTAGACCTTGTTTGTTATGATTCTAATTACTTTTAGGGTTTTCTAATTTCAGATTAAATATTATTGGGCTTTTTGGACCAAGGTGGGATTCATGCACAAACAAACCCCAATTCTCAACTTCTGCTACATCAGGTTTTTTTCTATTTCATTCTTCTTTTTTCAATATATTCTGGAATTTGCTCAAGTTTTGCAAGTTTTGTAAAAACTCTTAGTCAAAATATTTCCTCAAGTTTTGGAAGAACTTGTTTCTTTAAAAGTTTCAAAATTTTCTTACCAAAACATTTTCTCAAACGTTTTTCTTCCTTTTATTTCACAAAGTCCCCTTCAAATTATCTTTTCAAACTTTTTTCTCAAACCTTTTTCTCTTTAACTTCTCGTGTTAAAAAATTCTGCTAAAAATTTTAGGAAAAATATTCTTTTGGTCTCTATGTGTTGGGTCTAGTTTCTATTTGGTTCCCATGTTTCAAAATGTTCCACATTTCGTCATAAAGTTTTGGGTTTGGTTTCAATTGTGTCTCTAGGTTTCTAAATATAACAATTTTACCCTTGTCATTTGAGTTTGTTTCGATTTGGTTTCTATATTTCAAGATCTTTACTTTTAACCACGATCTTTTACTAGATACTCATTTTGTTGTCCATAGTGTCTTTATATAACATAAATTTAAAATTATTAATATAATTATAATCAATTAAGCTTCACTATTTTTCACCATATTTAAAATTTCACTCCATAGTTATTTCAAATTAATTAAGAGACAGTGACCAATGATTGGGAGTGAGTATTTAATGAAATGTTGAAATTGAACGTGTAAAAGCTTGAGAGCTAGGGACCAAATTGAAATAAAGTTCAAACCTTAAGGGTAAAATTGTAACATTTTGACACGAGATTAAATTGAAACTAAATTCAAAATTTAAGAATTAAATGTGTAACATCTTTTAAACTTGAGATTCGAATAGAAATTATATCCATAGGGACCAAAAAGATATTTTTCCCAAAATTTTAAAAAAAGTTATTCTCACTTCAATTTTTTCTTTCAAGATGCCAAATTTAAAATATTATTCCTCTTCGTTTATTTCTCATTTTAAAGAAAAAATTCCTAAACTATTTTCAAAATATTTTCTGACAAGTCTCTTCAAATTTGTTTTCAAAATATTTTGTTTCAAGATCACTTTCAATTCTTTTTTGTTTCGAGGGATTTTCAAAATGACGAGAGTGATTTTGAAAATGACGAAAGTGATTTGGACAATTTTATTCACTCCCTACTCTCTCTTAATATCTCAGGTATGGATCGGTTGCTAGTTTTGCAATAATATTTAACACATTCTTGTTCACTACTTTTCTTTTAGGGAAAAAAAAAAAAAAGCTGTAGATAACTTCCTCAACGTATGTTATGATATTTGATCCTATTATTATTTGGTACATGTTATATTCTAATGAACTATGGATTGTGTGTCATTCTTTAATTTCACTTTATATGATATATCGGTTTGTTACTTTTTTTTTTTTTATACACTAATGTCATTTTTAGGTGAATGCTTTTATATATTGTCTTACATGTTTTATTTTTTTCTTTTGTACGTTTGATTTGATTTGATTAGCCTTCTGTCTTTGTTGTCTCTCTTTCATCGACATTTATGTGAAGTTGTTTTAGTTTATTTTGCTTTTTGTATGTTACTTTTGTACAAAATATTTAATGCATTTCTTGTTGTTGACTACTTTGGATAACACTTCTTGGATGGTAAGAGATGGGTTGATTTATTTTTCTATTATCAGAGCTGAATTCTATTATTGATTGTATTTTGTGTGTCATTTATTTTAGGGTTAAATGACAAATCTGCGGATAATATTTACAAGTAATAGCAAAATATCAGAGTCTATATGCGCTAGATCACGATAGACCACTATCTGACTGTCTATCACGATCTAACATAGATAGACAGTGAAATTTTGCTATATTCGTAAATACTTTGGTTGGTTTTTGTATATTTGAAAACAAAATTAATTATGTTTATTTTTTAAAATCAAATGTAGAATTATGCTGAAAATATTAACAAATAATAGCAAAATATCACCGTCTATCTGTGATAGATCGCGATAGACTATTATCTGACAGATATTAGTGTATCGCGATCTATCGCGGTCTATCGCAGATAGACAGTGAAAATTTGTTATATTTGTAAATATTTTGTTTCATTTTTCTATATTTGAAAACGCCATTTATTTTATTTATGTTTTAAATCAAATGTAGATTTTCTTTATAATTTGGGGTGAAAAAGTTATACCTTCTTTTTCTCTATCTATTTTGTGACGGTTTTAGTTCCCTCGTATTTGGTACATTAAATTTTGACGACTGCTTGTCCTATATGTTTTCTTTTTTCTTCGGTGTTTTGATTTTGTTTGACAGATTGTAGATTATTTTTCTGTCTTTAGTTCTAGTTTTGTTTTTTTGTTGTTTTTATTTTCCTTTTTTTATTTTATTTATTTATTTGGTTATATTTTAGAATTAATTTTTCTTTTTAGTGGATGGTTCAATTATTTCTTCATCCTCTGCAGTCTAATTTAATTTGACTTTTACTTATTTTTTTATTTTATAGGATTTATTTTGGTAAATTGTTTTTCTACTTTTGCACCATGGGTTTTTGTTTTTTTAGCTTATTTTTTTCTTTTCAATGAAATGTTCAATTTTTTCTTCTAGAATTTATTTTGATACATTGTTCTTCCTCTATTTGCACTATGGGTTCTAATTTTGTGACGCTTTCTCTATTAAATTCCACAAAAGTGTCAAAAATGATTATACTTATTTGGTCCTATTTTATTTATTTTTGCACCAAATGTTGAATTATTTTCACGGTGGTTGGTTTAATTTGTTTTTTGTGAGACATTCTTTTAGTTTTATTTTATTTTGTACCCATGGTTAATTTTATTGCGCTCTCTCTCTTTATTGTCCCTCTTTTATCGACATTTATGTGATGTTGTTTTAGTTTATTTTGTTCGTTGTAGGTACATTACTTTTCTAATGTTGTGTTGTTTGTTCAAGTTTTATGTATTTTTTTCTCTTTTCTATTTCATCGACTTTATGTCTCTTTTAATTTATTACTCTTTAGTTTTAGTTTTTGCATATTATTTTTGTAAACAATATTAATTTGTTAGTTTTGTAGGGAATATTTAATGCATTTCTTGGTTGACTACTTTGGATAACACTTTTTGTATGGTAAGAGAAGGGTGGTAATAGGTAACCAAGTTTTCTTCTTCTTCTTCTTCTTCTTCTTCGTCAGTGTTAATTAATCGCTTTAATTACCTTCTTCTTCTTTGTTAATCTTCTGGTTAGTTTTATTCTTCCTTGTGGTTTAATGTTTTTTCTATTGGCCTTTTTTACATCTCCATGATCATCATCTAGAAGCTAGCAATTTGAGTGAAAAATGGTTAGTTTTTAATTTTATTCCTCAATTACTTTTTAATTATGGACTAATTAGTTTTCTAATGTCGAACTAATTCTCTAATTAGGCATACTTTGTGGAAGCCAAATTGCAGAACAAATTAAGGAACATCACATATATCTAATCTAGGTTTGTATGAAGTGTGCCTAATTATGTGCACGAAATTACTAGACCTTGTTTATTATGATTCTAATTACTTTTAGGGTTTTCTAATTTCAGATTAAATATTATTGGGCTTTTTGGACAAAGGTGGGATTCATGCACAAACAAACCCCAATTCTCAACTTCTGCTACATCAGGTTTTTTTCTATTTCATTCTTCTTTTTTCAATATATTCTGGAATTTGCTCAAGTTTTGCAAGTTTTGTAAAAACTCTTAGTCAAAATATTTTCTCAAGTTTTGGAAGAAGTTGTTTCTTTAAAAGTTTCAAAATTTTCTTACCAAAACATTTTCTCAAACGTTTTTCTTCCTTTTATTTCAAAAAGTCCTCTTCAAATTATCTTTTCAAACTTTTTTCTCAAACCTTTTTCTCTTTAACTTCTCGTGTTAAAAAATTCTGCTAAAAATTTTAGGAAAAATATTCTTTTGGTCTCTATGTGTTCGGTCTAGTTTCTATTTGGTCCCCATGTTTCAAAATGTTCCACATTTCGTCATAAAGTTTTGGGTTTGGTTTCAATTGTGTCTCTAGGTTTCTAAATATAACAATTTTACCCTTGACATTTGAGTTTGTTTCGATTTGGTTTCTATATTTCAAGATCTTTACTTTTAACCACGATCTTTTACTAAATACTCATTTTGTTGTCCATAGTGTCTTTGTATAACATAAATTTAAAATTATTAATATAATTATAATCAATTAAGCTTCACTATTTTTCACCATATTTAAAATTTCACTCCATAGTTATTTCAAATTAATTAAGAGACAGTGACCAATGATTGGGAGTGAGTATTTAATGAAATATTGAAATTGAACGTGTAAAAGCTTGAGAGCTGGGGACCAAATTGAAATAAAGTTCAAACCTTAAGGGTAAAATTGTAACATTTTGACACGGGATTAAATTG
>NW_028325533.1:0-27613 GCF_027475165.1 Benincasa hispida
TAAAATTGAATACAAACAAAGAATGATGACGTAAGGGCAAACGTTAGCCAAGATTAGGTGTCTTATTGAGAGGAATCCTTAAATCTTAAGTAATTCTAAAGAAGCCATCTGTAGGATGATTTGTCACATTAAGAAGAGCTAAAACTACTACAAATAGGACCCTTTGCCGAAGATTTAACCCATTCTCAAACAAATCTCAGTAACAAATAATTGTCTGAAAAAGTAAGTGTGAGTGAGGAAGTTCTGTGAGATTAAAAGAGAACAGCTCGAGTAAGGTGCTGCCCAAATTTCTGCCTAAATTTCTTCTTTTGATTTACAAAGGGACTCCATGCATTATGTTTGTTCACGATTACGTTAAAATCAAGTTTTAATTAGGTGTAAGTTATGCTTCCAATCTAATCTTACATTTATGTTAATGGTTGATGTTGGATGCGACTCTGGCCCTACTGACTGCATGACCCGCTAATCATCAGATGGGTTAGTTTCCGCTTAAGTCCTCATCTTCCTATCAGGGCGGAGAAATTTATGTTTCCAGGGCTGGTAGGGCATGTATGGTTGCACCCCTCCAGGCCTAATCTTACGATATGTTTATGCTAGGGACTAGCAGGGTATGTATGGTTGCACCCCTCTAGTCCAATATTACGTTTATGCTAATGGTTGATGTTGGATGCGACTCTGGCTCTACTGACTGCATGACCCGCTAATCATCAGATGGGTTAGTTTTCGCTTAGGTCCTCATCTTCCTATAAGGGCGGAGAGATTTATGTTGGAAGCATAACTGACCACCACATTTTATTATACGTTTTCGGTCCCGATCATATGTTTTCATGACATGTTGCTAGTGATTGTACATTTGGTCACTACCCTACATGAGAACTACATACTGGGTATATTATATACTTATCCTATATTTTTAAAGACTTTGTAGGTAAGAACACAGCGTACATGGCAGAATTGGACGTCGCTCAAATGGCCAACCATCAAACTCACTATTATAGGCATATGCATTTTGTACCACCACGCTATTGTTTTATGGATCCTGGTGTTTTGATAAATAAAATTTTTTATATAGTTTTCTATCTAATTAATAAAATTTAGATATGTTCTTTGAAATTTTCACCAAACTCATCTCATGATAGAAAAGTCTAAGTATGCATGTCGTAGCGGTCGGATCATAATGTGTAAGGATCCGGGCGTTACAGGATTTGGCCTCAATATCACAATATCCATTTGAAAATTGAATAGACAGAGAATTATCAGACATAAGAGCACTGATAGATAACAAATTGTATTGAAATTTTAGTATAAAGAGTACATGATGAAGAGTTATGGACCAAAAGAGGACAAGTGAGCCAGCATAGTGAACCGGCATGTGTGTTTTGTTAGGCAAAATAACAGAACTAGCAAAAGGCTTCAAATCAGCAAAGATATGTTTTTGAAAACATATATGTGTGGAAGCACCTGAGTCAACAATACAGTCACCAAAAGGAATATTGAAAGAATATGTACCTGCTATATGATTAATAGCATCATTGTCAACCTTAACAGCTACTAGTTTGGACTAAAGCATGGTGAGTATATTGTGACACTGAGTAAGTGTTTCATTGTTGAGGTTGACAGAAGATGTAGGTGCTATTTGAGTACTGTCAACAGCTGGACTTGAAGTAGAGGAGGCAGCATTAGGGACCTTATGAACTTGATTATTTGTTATGTTTCTTGGCTTATAACCATGTGGATAACCATGTAATTTATAGCACTTGTCAATGGTGTGACCAGAAATATGACAATATGTGCATACAGGCCTATTCTTGTTCTGTTTGGATGAATTATTTGGATTATGCTTTGGCTGAGATTGTGGGTTGTTTTCTAGCTCGTGAACAGCTAAGGTGACAGTATGAGATGGATGGGTAGAGGCTAAGATATGTTGTTCTTGTTGAACAATTAAAGAACATGCCTTATTTATTGGTGGAGGAGGATCCATAAGAAGTATTTGGGAACGACCAACTAATCAATTTTAAATCTAATAGATTGACCTATGATTCACCTTTATTCATATTTTTGCAACGCACCTACCTACTCATATCCATCCAATATTTGTCACATGTAAACTCTTCTTCTTTTTTATTTTTAATTTTTATCCTAGAACTTTTATGTTAATAGATGGTGTAAGCTACAATAATAAATGCAGTCTAAGATGCACTTAAGTATATTTTTTTATCATTAGAGTAAATCATGGCAAGTAGTATTATTTTACCAATATTTGAATATAGATCTGAAATTTAAAACTTAAAATTGGGGAAATACCCCTTAATTAAAGAGTAGACCAAACAATTATGTATAGCTACATTTAGATAGTCTTTTAACACTAATGAATAATTGTTTTATATCGAATTCTCTATTTTTGTTCTATGTTTTTTTTAAACAAAGTGTCATTTGATATAGAGTTCTATTGGGTAATTATTTGAATTTTCATATAATTATAATTATTTTTAAAAATTAAACTTATAAATGCTACTTTCACGGAAGTCCCCTTTTGGTTATCAATTTTCACCAAAATTTTCATAATCCAAACTAAACTTTAAGAACTAAAAATGTAGTTTTCAAAAAATTATTTTGTTTTTAGAATTTGACTAATAATTAAAGTATTTCTTTTTTCAAATGTAAATAAGCATAAACATAAAAAATATAGAACTACAAATACAATAATTACCAGCTTAAATCATTGACCAAATAAGGGAATTATTAAATGTTACAAAAAAATAGAAAATTTATAAATGAGGGGAAATTTTATCATTATGCAAACGTAAAATGAGGTTGAAGAAAGTTGATATTGTTGATAATAGTTTTGAGGATGCATTTTGTTTTATTTTATTATTAAGGATGGATGAGTTTGAACATGGAATCATGCGTTAGACATAACTGATGCATTTGTTCCCATGCGTCTGAGATCATGCGTCGGAATGATGATGCGTTAATCTTAGCATGCAATGACCACGTGTTTCTATCACAAGTTTTCTTACGCTTACGCCAAGTATAACACAAACACAAGTTTCTCGGGTAATTCGAGGTCGAACACGGGCACTTGTCACTCAATAATATTTGTGAAGCGATGCGTTTGAGGCAATCAATAAGAATAAAAATAAAGCAAAGAAGGTTTAAATGTTTTACACACTACTCCTACTCCTAACTAAACAGATTGAGCAATAGAAGACTTGGAATGAGAATAAGTAGAAACACAAGAACCATTAACGCATATTAATGTTTACTATCTTAAATCGCCTGAGTGATCCCAACTCGTTGCACTAATGCATCACACCTCTAGGTGGTCAGCCGTATGACTATATCTCTATAGTGCATGGTTGCGTTGAGCATAAGATTGTGCCTATTTGTAGGAACAATACGAACCTTGCTTAGTGCGTTCCATCCCTTACTTTATCAGGCGGTTAGACGCGACTATTTAACTTATAGACAAGCAATGCAACATCCCATAGATAGGCGTTTCCACAGCCTTTCACCAAGCAAAGAGGATTAACTCACTATACTCGCACAACGCACATCTCTCGGTGGGTTGCTACATACGTCTATTTCTAGGCTACATGATTAAGCATGCGATTGACTTTGATAAATAGACACTAAAGATAAACTATGATAGAGATGAAGATGATGAAGAAGATGGTAATGAAGGAGTTAAGATTTGCATTGATAACAAAATATCTTAATATCTCAAGCTAAAATGTAATACAATACAGAGATTAGAAGGGAGATGAAGGACTCTGTGTCAAGGCTGTCAGTGGTGCCATGGTTGAATGGTGAAGATGTCTCTCTCGAGCTCTATCTCTGGCGATTGCTCCGATCGTCACTCGGTCTGGGCTATGGAGATGAAGAATTCTCACTGGAAATCTCTTTCAGGCTCTCATCTGTGATCACAAATTTCTGCCTTGAGGCAGAAGCTTGGATGTCTCAAAATGAAGGTCTCAAAGGCTATTTATAGAACTTGGACGCCAACAGCTGTAATGATGAAGGTATGGCTCACTGCTGCTTTTGTCGTGGTATGGGCGTTGTCACATTGCCTTATCTTGTTGATACTCCCAAGGTATGCATCCGAGCTTAATTTAGCTGAAGTTATCAACGCGTTCTACCCATCTTGCGATCTTCTATTATGGTTGTCACTCCATGGCCACAATTTCTATTTGTTCACCACGTTCTCCATACGTTGGATGCTAGCGTTTAACGCAACTTTCATACATTGGACGCATGGGGTTTTCGTCTACGTTCGTCTTTTGCGGTCGCCTGGCTTCAGCGCATGCATTTGTTTGTGATTGCTTGTTACAAACGCATGCGTTTGATTCCAGCGATAGCTACAAAAATAGACACTTTGGCACGGAATAATGCATAATATTTGGTCAGTGAGGTTTTAGGTGCTTATCGATGCAAAACTCAAATTTTCACAAATTCTAAGTATTATCATTGTGTTTCTACCTGTTAGCCCTCATAATTCTAAATAAAAGATTTATAATAACTGGCATTTCTGCCAGTTATCAAATATTCTTAAAAACTTAGGAAAAATGAGTTTGTGAAATGCACAAATATAGCAAATAAAAAACAAATACACCAAAGCAACAACTGCCTTCTCCAAATTTGTACAATGGACTTTCTCTCTTCTCTACATACAATCCTATTTAAAACCTAATCCCTCAACATCTCACAATTCATATAAATTATTTATCTTTGGTGTTTTGAATTATTTAATTTTTACTTCCTATATCTCAATGAATTTAAGATGTGGTCCTTTCCTTTTCATGTACTTGTTCCTCTTCATCATGTCTTCTCCCACAACCCTCATGGCAGCTCCAAGAAAAATCCTCCCTATAGAACCCACAACATTGACTAACAATGCATTACCATTCATTCAACAATCATCTCCACAACTAACTGTGCCCGAGGCTCGGACTTCTCGCCGCTCGGACACTCTTAAAATTGCTAAGGGAAAGTAGGAACAAACGTCGACAGTGGATAAATCAACACTTGAAAGTTGAATGCCAAAAGGACCCGTTAGATGGTCCTCACCCAATCCAAAACTTAATTATGTGCAATGCTAAAAATCTTGTATAGAGTTCCATGCATGGTGGCCAGTTACAACTTATATGTAACAAAACGAAAAGAAAGAATGGAAAATTTGATGTGATATTTTAAGTCCCGCTTTGTAAATATTTAAGTCTCGTTTGCTGATCATTTAATTTTTTGTTTTTGTTTTTGAAAATTATGTCTATGGATACTATTTCATCTCTAAATTTCTTCCTTTGTTATCTATTTTTACCAATGATTTTAAAAACAAAGCTAAATAAATTAATCATTCATTTTGTACAACTAAGCTAATCGTGAAGAAAAGTCTAAATTAATTAACCTATGAAATTTATGAGTTTAAGTGATTGAAATAATAAGTTTCACACGATATTGCGTGAACGAAATCTAGAGTAGGGTGTAAATTGATACATTT
This sequence comes from Benincasa hispida, assembly GCF_027475165.1. Taxonomy (NCBI): domain Eukaryota; kingdom Viridiplantae; phylum Streptophyta; class Magnoliopsida; order Cucurbitales; family Cucurbitaceae; genus Benincasa; species Benincasa hispida. The sequence continues at coordinate 5,498 of NW_028325533.1, forward strand.
ATAAAAGTTAGGGTTTAAATTGATACAGTTATTAGTTTAAGATTTTAATTGATATAACTCCAAAAGTTATAGGTAAAAATTGATATTTGCATTAAGTTTTAAAACATATACTTGAGACATAAAAAACGTCAAAAAGTTATCATATATGATATGTAATCAATGTCAAGAATCAATAAACTTGACATACCACCAATGTCAAGTGTATTAAATTTCTTGCACGAAAATTGTATCAAGAAACATTTGTCTTGATGTTTTTTCAGAGTCAAGTTATCACACTATACTTGACACTCGAATACTCGACGCTTTTATAAGTGTGAAGTATACCCTTTACTTGACATTGAAAAAACATCAAGTAATCCAATTTCTGTAGTAGTGATCAAGCATCCATCTATGCGATAGACTTCATATCTCTCCCACTTGCTTGATCGTTGTAAACGATCATCATTTCCTCCTCCCCTTTAGCAATCCAATAGAGCCCACACCTCTTGGATTCTCACTCCGAGAATACCGAGGTTACCAAGTGGTGGTGTCCTCCTTTCTGCCTGTTCGTGAGAAGTCGGTGGTAGACGATAGTGAGATTTGGTGGATGATAGACTTGACGATCTCAGCGACAGCGAGAGTTGCTGACTTGATAAGAGCGAGATTTAAAAACAAGAAGAGTTCTTTAACTGGTATGTCTTTCATTCCTTTGTTGTTTATGTTTGAAAAACATGCCATAATTTGTTGTTAAATGCATAACTTGTCTGTTTGATTGTGAATGCGTTATTTCTGTCACAAAGAATATGAAACGATCTTGCATCTGCTCATAGGTACTCTTTGATAAGAGGTCCTTCAGTTATGTTCCCAGCTCCTCACTCGGTCATGTCCCAAAAATTGTAGGTATATTGTGTAGGCGATTTGGGCACTATTACCCGTATAAATCAAAGGGCAATCTCTCATAGACAAAAGTCCATAACTCACTCGGGATTGAGATTGAGTTACCTACAATTATCCTATGAAATATTAATCTTTTCAATCAACGGTGTTATGGTGAAAGATTAATTATTCTACGGTCTAGTCTTATACAAATTCTTTTGTATATGATACATCCACTCGCATGCCTATTACATGAATAACATGAATCAAATCGTTCGTAACACTTACAACAATTGTAACATTTACAAAGTGTGTCATATCTAGTATTATCAGGATAAAGTACCCAACCTTATCTATATACTTTTGGCCTTTTAGGTTATTACTTGAACAAGATCCAACTATATGTCTACCACATACCGTTCAAGTTGCATTAAATAACCATGAATCATAGTTTATTGGATTAAGTTATGCAAGACTAATAAATGAATGAAATACCTCTTTATTTTATTAATAAATAATAGTATTTACAATATTACAAACTATGAAATTTAGGACATAAATCCCAACAATATGATACCCTCAATTGTATATTTCCACAAGAACAATTCAGATTGAATCATTTATAACAGTTTAAAGTAGGTTGTATCCATACTGTCACTAGGATACAACACGAAAACTTATCCATATAGCCCTTTAGGTTATTTCATGAATATAACTCATCCGTATGTCAACTACATACTTTTCAAGATTACATTAATAGCCTTGAATTTTTACTCAATAGATAATATAATACATCAAATAGAATAATGAAATAATTTATAAAATAATACATTAATTACGAGATCCTAGAGCAAAAATCCCACTAGTATGTTTTATCAATATGAAATTTAATTTAAAGTGAAAAATAGAAATATAATTTTATCAAATATAATTGGGAGAAATATGGAGATTTATCAATATAACACTCAAGCTAGAAATACCTTATTTCAATTCGTTTCCATTTTCATTTCTTTCTTCTTGAATCCAAGGAAAATTTCTCATATTTTGAATCCTTTTGTGATGAGCTTTATTTACTATTTTTTTGTACTCACATCTCTTTACTAGCCATAATTAAGTGAAACATAAGCGGACAAGAAGAAGGAAAGGCCAAACACTCGGACAATTCTCTTTACCACACAATGATTTAGTGAAGCATGAGTGGACACAAAGAAGGAAAGGCTAAAGACTCCAATGATTATGTATGTTAGATAAAAAAAAAGGTAAAAATAGTTTGATATTATTTTTATAAAAATATAAAACTAAAAATGTCATCAAATTTTTTTTTGGTGTTTTAAGAATAGAAAACAAAAGCATAATTATCAACTTGTTTTTTTTTTTTCCAGTTTTTTAAATTTTCTTCTCAAATGAGACCTAAATATTTAAAATTCAAACCATATCCATCTATGTATCTTATTTTCTCTTTTTCTATCTATTTCATCGTATAACAATCACATTTATTTAATTCATTCAATACTTGTTTTACATCAACTTTTATCAGATAATTGGTAATAAACAAAATAACTGGCAATTTAAACTCATATAATTTTTAAACAATTAACTTACAGTACAATAGTTATGAAATATAAATAAAACGGCAACTAAAATATATGTATTTTTTTCAAAGGAAAATATGTGTATATTGGTCTTGAAACATATGTGGTTATCCACCTAAACTGCACCCATATTTAAGGATGATCAACTTAAATCCAAAAACCAAAATATCAATCGAAACCGACATTGGTGGTCGGTTTTATCCATTGTATGGTTGGTAGTCGATTTTTTGTTATGAAAATTTGAAAAATCAACTGTCCAGCGGTTAGAGCATGAAAGAGTGCTCGACTAACCAATCGACCGCTATACTTTTAACTTTAAAAAAAATTCCTATGAAGTGCAAGACTAAAAAAAGAAGTTATGTTAATAGGCAACTAAACACTTTTTTCTTTCTTTTCTTCTATTTTCCCTCCATTTCCTTTTCTTCTTTATAAACCCCAACCCCGACCATTTCCTTTTCATTAAGAAGTTTCAGAAAATTCGTTCATAGTGGATGAACCTTGTTAAATCACCTCCATGCCAGCTGATTCCGTCTGATACAGCAGTTTATGCTTCCTCCTCCTTGTACCTATCCTTGCTCTACAACGCATCCATTTCTCAAAAGTTTTAATATTGATTTCCATCAATTTAATTCATTCTCTGCTCATGTTGATGCTCACCATCATCGGCGAGTCCTATAGAAAATAGAAGATGAGAATGAAGCATAAGTACTTCTAAATTCCCTACCTGGATCCTATAGGGAAATAAAAAATGTATTGAAGTATGGAAGGGACAGTATATCTACTGATGCAATAATATCTGCCTTAAGAACAACGGAACTTTAGTTGCAAGTAGTTAAGAAGGAACAACTAAATGAAGAAGGACTGTTTGTGAAAGGAAACTTCAAACCAAACCAAACCAATCAAAGGAAAGAAAATAGCAACATACAGAGGAAAACAAGCCAAAACAGAAAATTAAGTGCAAATATTGCTAAAAGAAGGGCATTTGATTAACGATTGCTTCACCCTCAAAAGGAAAAATCAAGATAAAGAAAAAGAGTCCAAAGGCAAGCAGGCTGAAGCCTCAGTAGTAGAAAGCTCCTACATCTACTCTGATGCTCTAGCCTCAACACTTGACAAGGTCACCTATCTTAACCCCCTTGGGAAACATGATTGGGTCTTGGATTCCGGATGCACCTACCATATGACACCTATGAGACCCTGTTTTAACTCCTACAAAGAAATTGATGGAGAAATGGTTTACATGGGGAACAACCAAGGCTGTAAAATTGAAGGCATTATGTCAGTCTTTATGAAACTGTTGAGGTCCTAAAGGACCCTAAGGTGGTTCTTGTTGGAGAGAAAGTTAATGACTTGTTTGTTGTCAGAGGTGTTGAAATGATGACAGGGGCATATGTTGCCACACCAAATGAGATGACAGAAGTTGATGTATGGCACAAAAGGTTGTCTCACATAAGTTCTAAGGAGCTAGAAGCTTTGTCTAAAGAGGGAATTCTACCCAAGGGAATTTCAGACAAGCGAACCTTTTGTGAACACTGTGTTTTGGGAAAAGCAACTAGACAAAACTTTACCAAAGCACGCCATTCAACAAGGGCAATTCTTGATTACATCCACTCAAACCTTTGGGGTCCAGCTCAAACACCTAGCCTCAGTGGTTCAAGGTATTTACTTTCTTTTATAGATGACTTCTTAAGGAAAAGCTGGGTTTTCTTTCTTAAATCAAAAGACCAAGTGTTTAATAAATTTAGAGAATGAAAACTCATGATCGAGAAGCAAACTTCTAAGGAAATTAAATACCTAAGAATAGATAATGGGTTAGAGTTTTGTAGTGAAGAATTTAATCAATTTTGTAAGGAATCTGGCATTACCAGGCACAAAACAGTCAAACACATACCCCAACAGAATGGGGTAGCTGAGAGGCTTAATAGGACCATTATGAAAAGGGTCAGATGTTTACTCTCAGATGCTATACTCAGTAAAAAAATACTGGACTGAAGTTGCAAGCTATGCTATATACACCTTAAATAGGTGCCCTCATACATCCCTAAACTTTATAACCCTTGAAGACAAATGGACAAAATATCCTCCTAACTTAGACAACCTAAGGGTATTCGGATGTATTGGTTACATCAAAATCAGGAAAAACTAAAGTCTAGGGCTGTGAAATGTATATTTGTTGGGTTCAATGAAGGTGAAAAGGGCTTTAAAATGTAAAACTCTGTTGAGAAAATATTTGTAGTCAGTAGGGATGTTACCTTCAGAGAAAGGAAAATGTTCATGCAAAAGAAGAAGACTACAATTGAGTTACCTAAAAGTCCTACCACTAAGATTGAGGTGGAGGCTCCTAAAGATAAGTTTACAGATCATGGCTCTCTTAATGATTCATAAGAAGAAGAGGACACTATAGGACAACTGGTAGAAACCACTGAAACTCAACCTGGCTTGAGTCAGTACTCTCTGGTAAGGGATAGGCAAAGAAGAGTGATTGTTCCACCAGCTAGGTACACTGAAATGAACTATATGAACCTAGTGTTAAATGCAACTATAGCTCCAAATGACTAGGAACCAGCTAACTTTGAAGAGGCAGTAAGCTACCCTGAAGCTAAGAGTTGGATTGAAGCTATGTGTGAAGAAATGCAATCAATAAGTGTTAATGACACTTGGACTCTAGCTCATCTTCCTAAAATATGCAAGGCAATAGCATCTAAGTGGATCTACAAACTAAAGAATGGCACTTCTAAAGATGAAAAGCCAAGGTACAAGGCAAGATTAGTGTCCAAAGATTTCACACAAAGAGAAGGTATTGACAACTCTGAAATTTTTTCACCAGTAGTTAAGCAAACATCTATCAAACTCTTACTATCCCCAGTTGCTCAATACAATCTTGAATTAGATCATCTAGACGTTAAGACGACCTTCTTACATGGTCACTTAGATGAGGTCATCAACATGGTTCAGCCTAAGGGTTTTGTGGAAAAGGGTAAAGAGGACCTTTACTATCTTCTAAATGTAACGTCCGGATCCTTACACCTTATGATCTGACCGCTACGACATGCATACTTAGAATTTTCTATCATGAGATGAGTTTTGGTTGAAATTTCAAAGAACATATCTAAATTTTATTAATTAGATAGAAAAACTATATAAAAAATTATTTATCAAAACACCAGGATCCATAAAACATTAGCGTGGTGGTACAAAATGCATGTGCCTATAACAGTGAGTTTTATGGGTGGCCATTTAAGCGATGTCCAACTCTGCCATCTACGCTGTGTCCTTACCTACAAAGTCTGTAAAAATATAGGATGAGTATATAATATACCCATTAAGTAGTTCTCACGTAGGGTAGTGACCAAATGCACAATCACGAGCAACATGTCATGAAAACATATGATTGGGACCGAAAACGTATAATAACATGTGGTGGTCGGTTATGCTTCCAACATAAATCTCTCCGCCCTAATAGGAAGATGAGGACCTAAGAGAAAACTAACCCATCTGATGATTAGCGGGTCATGCAGTCAGTAGGGCCAGAGTCGCATCCAACATCAACCATTAGCATAAACGTTATGCTTCCAACATAAATCTCTCTACCCTGATAGGAAGATGAGGACCTAAGCGGAAACTAACCCATCTGATGATTAGCGGGTCATGCAGTCAGTAGGGCCAGAGTCGCATCCAACATCAACCATTAGCATAAACGTTATGCTTCCAACATAAATCTCTCTACCCTGATAGGAAGATGAGGACCTAAGCGGAAACTAACCTATCTGATGATAGTGGGTCATGCAGTCAGTAGGGTCAGAGTCACATCCAACATCAACCATTAGCATAAACGTAATATTTGACTAGAGGGGTGCAACCATACATACCCTGCTAGTCTTTAGCCTAAACATAACGTAAGATTAGGCCTAGAGGGGTGCAACCATACATGCCCTGCAAGCCCTGGAAGCATAACTTTCTCCGCCTTGATAGAAAGATGAAGACTTAAGTGGAAACTAACCCATCTGATGATTAGCGGGTCATGCAGTCAGTAGGGCCAGAGTCGCATCCAACATCAACCATTAGCATAACCATAAGATTAGACTGGAAGCATAACTTACACCTAATTTAAAACTTGATTTTAACGTAATCGTGAACAAACATAATGCATGGGGTCCCTTGTAGAGAAACATGTTCTCAACATGTAATGGAATATAACAATTAACATAACCATGCAACATAATAAAGGTACACTAACATAGAACATTTAAAGAGAGGGTGAGATAAACTACTTACCTTGACTGTGATCTAATTATTCCTTATTATTCTTTATGATTTTATCAGCAGAGTTTTCCCTTTTTAAATCAAAAGAAGAAAGTTGGGCAGCACTTTACCCGAGCTTTTCTCTTTTAATCTCACAGAACTTCCTCACTCACACTTACTTTTTCACACGATTCTTTGTTACTGAGATTTTTTTGAGAATGGGTTAAATCTTCGGCAAAGGGTCCTATTTCTAGTAGTTTTCAGCTCTTCTCAGTGTGACAAATCATCGTACAGGTGGCTTCTTTAAAATTACTCATGGTTTAAGGATTCCTCTCAATAAGACACCTAATCTTGGCTAAAGTTTGCCCTTACGTCATCATTCTTTGTTTGTATTCAATTTTAGGGTTTTTCCATTTATAATCTATAAGATCGTGGCCAAATTCAACGCATAATTCGCGCTTCTGTCCAAATCTTGCTCTCTCCCGTTTTCTCGCTAGGAATTCACTCTGTCCAGTTTTCTTGCTGGAAATCCCGCTCTCTCAACTCTCGCTCTCAAATTTTCTCTTCCATCTCGCTCTCTCCAGCTTTCTCGCTCTCGCTCCCGCTCGCTCCCCTATTCATTATCTTTTGGATAATGAATAAATTTCCAATTCCAATTTTTTTTTTTTTTTTCTAAATTTCCACCCCTTTAAATAAAATTTCGTCCTGCTTATTATTTGACATTTAATTTCCTGTATGCGTACAAATCTGGGTCATTACATTCTTCCCCCCTTAAGAACTTTCGTCCTCGAAAGTTTCTTGGTTCTTAAAAAGATAAGGGTATTTTTCTTTCATCTCTTCTTCTCGCTCCCATGTAGCTTCTTTCACTTCCTGATTTCTCCAGAGAACCTTCACTAAACTTATTTCCCAATTACGAAGCGACTTCTTCTCTTTTGCCAGGATGCAAACTAAAGTCTCCTCATATTCCAAGTTTTCACTTATTTGTAGAGGTTCATAATTTACTATGTGTGATGGGTCAAACACGTATTTTCGAAGCATCGATACATGAAAGACATTATGTATTGTAGAAAGTGTAGGTGGTAATGCCAATCGGTAAGCTACTTGGCCAATATGTTCTAATATTTCAAAGGGTCCAATGAAGCGAGGGCTAAGCTTGCCTTTTCGTCTGAAACGCATAATGCCCTTCATTGGTGCTATCTTTAGAAATACATGATCTCCTACTTTGAATTCCAGCTCTTTTCGACGGTTATCAGCATAATTCTTCTGTCTGCTTTGATCTGTTCGCATTCTTTCCCGAATTAGCTTAATTGACTCTGATGTTTGTTGCACCAATTCAGGTCCTAGTAGTGTTCGCTCCCCGATTTCATCCTAGTGTACAGGGGATCTGCATATCTTTCCATATAAGGCTTCGAAGGGAGCCATACCAATTGTCGCCTGATAACTATTATTATAAGCAAATTCTATAAGATGTATCTGCGAATCCCATGCTCCAATAAAATCCAAAGTACATGCCCTCAACATGTCTTCTAGGATTCGATTAACTCATTCTGTTTGGCCATCAGTTTGTGGGTGGAAGGCTGTACTGAAATTTAGCTGTGTACCCATTGCTTTCTGTAAACTTTTCCAGAACTTGGAGACGAAACGAGGGTCTCGATCTGAAACAATTGATACTGGGATTCCATGTAACCGGATGACCTCTTTTAAGTACATTTGAGCTAGTGCTTCCGTAGTGTGAGTAGTTTTGCATGGTAGGAAGTGGGCCGATTTGGTGAGTCGATCTACAATCACCCAAATCATGTTGTGGCCTTTAACAGTTCTCGGGAGTCCTGAGATGAAGTCCATAGAAATATGTTCCCATTTCCATTCTGGAACATTTAGAGGCTGGAGAAGTCCTTGTGGTTGTTGCCGTAGAGCTTTCACCTGTTGACAAACCAAACATTTACTTATATAGTCGGCTATATCCTTTTTCATGTTACCCCACCAGTAATGTGCTTTCAAGTCTCGATACATTTTGGTACTCCCAGGATGTATTGAAAAGCATGATTCGTGAGCTTTTTTCAATAGTTCTTTCTTGATTTCTTCATTATCTGGTACACATAGTCGTCCACGATAGAGGAGTGCAGAGTCTCGGGCTGTAGAGAATTGACTGGTTTCTCCATTCTCTGATTGCCGTTGTTTGTTTATATATTTGTCTATTTGTTGTGCATCAATTATCCTTTGCCTTAATGCAGGTCTTGCAATTAACTGTGCTATTTGAGTTGTGAAGGTTTCTGGTATCAGTGAGATCTCAGCTCTTTCAAGATCATCTATTATGTGTTTGGAGATGGTACTTAGAGCTGATGTATGTGCTGACTTTCTGTTAAGAGCATCAACAACAATGTTAGCTTTTCCTGGATGATAGAGGATCTCACAGTCGTAGTCTTTGACTAATTCTAACCATCTTCGTTGCCTCATATTTAACTCTTTTTGGGTAAAGAAGTACTTAAGGCTTTTATGATCTGTATAAATTTGGATCTTTTCCCCATATAAATAATGTCTCTATATCTTTAAGGCAAAGACTACAGCAGTTAATTCCAAGTCATGAATGGAATAATTTTGTTCATAAGGTTTTAGTTGTCTTGAAGCATATGCTATTACCTTTCCGTGTTGCATCAATACACAACCAAGCCCCTTCTAGATGCGTCACTGTACACAGTTAAACCCCCTGATTCGTCAGGTATAGTGAGAATAGGGGCTGTGGTCAACCTTTCCTTTAGTTCCTGGAAGCTTTGCTCACATGCTTGGTTCCAGACAAAAGGATTATTCTTCTTGGTGAGGTTGGTTAAGGGTAATGCTATACTTGAGAAATTCTTCACAAATCGTCTATAATATCCTGCTAATCCAAGGAAGCTGCGCACTTCGCTGACTGTTGTTGGGCGAGGCCACTTGCTAACTGTTTCAATTTTAGCAGGATCTATTGAGATTCCATCTTGCTTTACAATATGCCCTAGGTAGGCAACTTTTCGCGTCCAAAACTCACACTTGGAGAATTTGGCATACAACTTTTCATTTCTTAATATGGAAATAACGTACCTAAGATGTTTTTCATGTTCTGCCTCAGACTTGAAATAGACCAAAATATCATCTATGAATACGATCACGAAGTTATCAAGATGGTCCTAAAAAATTCTATTCATCAAGTCCATGAAGGCTGCTTGGGCATTCATTAATCCAAAGGGCATCACAACGAATTCATAATGCCCATATCTTGTTCGGAAAGAAGTCTTGGGTATATCCGACTCCTTGATTCGTAGTTGATGATATCCAGATCATAAGTCTATTTTGGAGAATACTGAGGCTCCTTGTAATTGGTCAAATAGGTCATCAATGCGTGGGAATGGATACTTATTCTTTATTGTCAACTTATTCAACTCCCGATAATCTATACATAAACGCATTGATCCATCCTTTTTCTTAACAAATAAAACAGGTGCTCCCCATGGAGACACACTAGGGCATATAAATCCCTTACCTAACAATTCTTGTAATTGTATTTTGAGTTCTTTTAATTCCGCATGTGCCATTCTATATGGTGCTTTAGATATTGGTTCAGCTCCGGGAATTAGATCTATACAAAATTCTATTCCTCGATTTGGTGGTAAACCTGGTAGCTCTTCTGGGAATACATCTTCAAATTCTCTTATTATAGGGATGGCCTTAATTTCATCCTTTTGGCTTCGTAAATCTACTACGCTTGCTAAATATGCCCAAGCTCCATGATTGAGTAAATGTTTAGTTATTAAGACTGAAATTATTCTTGGGACTGATTGTGTGTTAGAACTCTTAAACTTAAACTTGGTTCCTGTTGGAAAGGTAAATATGACCTCTTTATTATGGCAATCTATGCTTGCATAGTTTGCTACTAACCAGTCAATACCTAGTATTATATCAAAATCACTTATGTCTAGGATGATAAGGGTCACCCCTAGTTTATGTCCTGATACTGACAATTCACAGTTTTCTACTACTGAGTGGGCCAACATAGATACTCCGGCAGGTGTAGCTACGGATAGAATGTAGCCTAAGGGATTTGATGTTAATTGAGCATTTTGTGCAAATGTTGTAGGGATGAATGAATGACTAGAGCTCGAATCAAATAAAGTGAAGGCATAATACCCGAGGAGGGGTAATGTACCTGTAACCACTGCATCTTGATCCTCCGCCTCTTGACGTGTAACAGCAAACACCCGTCCTTTCTGTTGTTGGGTAACCTTATTACTAGTAGGCTGGGTGGTCTGGGCAGTTGATACTTGGTTGATGAACTTTGGGCAAGCCCTTGCATAGTGACACGTCTGGCCGCAGTTGAAACACCCTTATGTTCCGAAAACATTGCCCTTGATGGTGTTTTCCACGATTTCTACACTTAGAATATGTGAATGTTTGGGTCTCCTATTGTGATTGTATACCCTGAGTGCTTTGGGAAATTTTTGCTTGCCGTTGTGAACGTTGGAAGCCTTATTGGGTGAATTTCCTCTTTTGATTTGGCATGAATCCTCGTTCCGAAGTTGAGGTTTTGGCAGCAAGATCTACTTCCATGAGTAAGGCCGACTCGAGGGTAAGAACATACTCTTTGTTTCGGAAAGCAGTAACAATGCCTCGAATGCCTTCTCTTAATCCCCAAATAAACCTTTCCACCTTCTTCTCTTCTGTGTCCACTGTCGAGGGACAGAGTGAGACAAGCGATCAAATTTTCATTCATACTCTGTCACCGACATGTTCTCTTGACGAAGATTAAGAAATTCCACTTCCTTTTGACATCTCACTGTCAAAGGGAAATACTTGTTGTAAAAAGCCTGATTAAATTGCTGCCATGAGACTGTACCTTTGATTGTTCTTTGTGTGGATTCCCACCAAAACTTTGCATCGTCTCTTAACATGAAGGTGGCACAATTTACTTTTTGTTCTTCTGGGATGTTCATATGGTGGAAAATAGTTCTATTTCTATCAAATTCAATGTTATAGTTGGATGCACGGATGATTCGTCAAATATTGAAGGGTGGAACGTCCTGTATTCTCAAATCATTTTTTTTAACTCATACTTATGTTTACTAAATTATTTACTAAATTACTTGTTCGAAAATTCCACTTACTAGCGTATTTGGCTTAGCTATGGACATCACTTAACAGGCCGAACAATCAAACACCACGACTCTTCTAATGCAATAGAGCCTATTTGGCCCAAACGCTCTGATACCAAATTGTAATGCCCGGATCCTTACACATTATGATCCGACCGCTACGACATGCATACTTAGACTTTTCTATCATGAGATGAGTTTTGGTAAAAATTTCAAAAATCATATCTAAATTTTATTAATTAGATTGAAAACTATATAAAAAAAAGTTTATTTATCAAAACACCAGGATCCATAAAATAATAGCATGGTGGTACAAAATGCATATGCCTATAATAGTGAGTTTGATGGTTGGCCATTTGAGCGACGTCCAATTCTACCATCTACACTGTGTCCTTACCTACAAAGTTTGTAAAAATATAGGATGAGTATATAATATACCCAGTAAGTAGTTCTCACGTAGGGTAGTGACCAAATGCACAATCACAAGCAACATGTCATGAAAACATATGATCAGGACCGAAAACATATAATAACATGTGGTGGTTGGTTATGCTTCCAACATAAAACTCTCCACCCTGATAGGAAGATGAGGATCTAAGCGAAAACTAACCCATCTGATGATTAGCGGGTCATGCAGTTAGTATAGCCAGAGTCGCATCTAACATCAACCATTAGCATAAACGTAATATTGGACTAGAGGGGTGCAACCATACATACCTTGCTAGTCCCTAGCATAAACATAACGTAAGATTAGGCCTGGAGGGGTGCAACCATACATGCCTTGCTAGCCCTGGAAGCATAAATTTCTCCGCCCTGATAGGAAGATGAGGACTTAAGCGGAAACTAACCCATCTGATGATTAGCGAGTCATACAGTCAGTAGGGCCAGAGTCGCATCCAACATTAACCATTAACATAAACGTAAGATTAGATTGGAAGCATAACTTACACCTAATTAAAACTTTATTTTAACATAATCGTGAACAAACATAATGCATGGGGTCCCTTGTAGAGAAACGTGTTCTAAACATGTAATGCAATATAACAATTAACATAATCATGCAACATAATAAAGGTATACTACCATAGAACACTTAAAGAGAGGGTGAGATAAACTACTTACCTTGACTGTGATCTAATTATTCCTTATTATTCTTTATGATTTGATCAGTAGAGCTTTCCCTTTTTAAACTAGAAGGAAATTTGGGCAGCACCTTACCCGAGCTTTTCTCTTTTAGCCTCACAGAACTTCCTCACTCATACTTACTCTTTCACACGATTCTTTGTTACTGAGATTTGTTTGAGAATGGGTTAAATCTTCAGCAAAGGGTCCTATTTATAATAGTTTTCAGCTGTTCTCAGTGTGACAAATCATCCTACAAGTGGCTTCTTTAAAATTACTTAGGGTTTAAGGATTCCTCTCAATAAGATACCTAATTCTTGGCTAACGTTTTCCCTTACGTCATCATTCTTTTTTTGTATTCAATTTTAGGGTTTTTCTATGTATAATCTATAAGATCGTGGCCAAATTCAACACATAATCCACGCTTCTATCTAAATCTCGCTCTCTTTGTTCTCAGGATCTCGCTCTCTCTAGCTTTCTCGCTGGTTTGGCTCTCGCGACTTCCACTCTCGCTCTCGCTGTCGCTGGTCGTGCTCTCTCTTTTGCTGGTCTCAGTCACGCTCTCGCTCTCGCTCTCGCTAGTCACGCTCTTCGCTCTCGCTGCTCTCAGCTTTCTCGCTACAATTCTCGTTCTCTCCGATTTTCCTTCAATCTCGCTTTCTCAAGGGATCTCGCTCTCTCTACTCTCGCCAGCCTCAATCTCGCTAGCCTTGCTTGCTGGGGTTTCTCGCTCTCCAATTTTCTCTTTGATCGCGCAACTCTCTTCTCAGTATCTCTCTCTCTCCAGTTTTCTCGCTGCAATTCTCGCTCTCTCCAATTTTCCTTCAATCTCGCTCTATCTACTCTCGCTTTCTCCAATTTTCTCTTTAAATCTTGTTCTCTCCAGGAATCTCATTCTCTCCACTCTCGCTAGTTTTCACGCGTGGTTGCCTTCACTGCTTGTGAATTCCACTTCCTCTTTTGAACTTTTTCAAATTTTAAGAGTATATGGGGTATTCACCTCCAATTCTTCCAATGAGTAGTGTCCAAACAAAAGTTATCGACTGCCCGTTGTCTCCTGAATTAGCTAGCGTCCAACTTCCAATTAATCCTCCCTGATTCTGCTCCCTTATTCGTTATTTTTGGATAATAAATAAATTTTCAATTAATCCAATAAATTTCCAATTTCCAATTATTCATTTTTTTTCCTTCTAAATTTCCACCCCTTTAAATAAAATTTCGTCCTGCTTAATATTTGACATTTAATTTCCTGTATGCGCACAAATCTGGGTCGTTACACCATCAAAAGAAGTGGCTCATTCATGAATTCAAATTCTACTACTGGGACTAGCCAAATCTTTACAAAAGGGGACCAGACTAGATATTGAGACTCTGTGTTCCAGAGACTGCTTTTTAGCGCATACTTTTTCAATGTCATGAATCACTCTATGGAGGGCATTTCGGGGGATAGCGCACAACGACAAAAGTTTTGCAAAGTGGGTATTACTGGTCGACTCTGTTTAAGGATGTACGAGAATATTTGATGAAATGCAATAAGTTCCAACACACTGGAAACATTTTAGAAAAAAATGTGATGCCAATGAATATCATATTGGAAGTGGAACTATTCGACGACTGAGGTATATATTTCATGGGACCATCTCCATCGTCAAATGGGTATAAATACATTCTATTGGCCATCGATTATGTTTCCAAATGGATTGAAGCGGTTTCATGCATTGCAAACGATGTGGTGACAGTCTCCAAGTTCTTACAGAGAAATATCTTCACTCGTTTTAGCACTCCACATGCCATAATAAGTGACGAAGGGACCCACTTTGTGAATCGTATCATTAACAAACTGCTGATCAAATACAATGTCCACCATAAGATCACCACCGCATATCACCCCCAAACAAAAAGACAAGTCGAGGTTTCTAACAGAGAAATCAAGTCGATTTTATAAAAGGTGGTGAATCCATCGCGAAAGGATTGGGCCATGAAGCTTGACAATGCCTTATGAGCATATAGGACTACTTATAAGACACCCATAGACATGTCACCATATGCGTTCGTGTTTGGAAAGGCTTGTCATTTGCCACTTAAACTAGAGTATAAGGCAATGTGGGCAGTTAAGAAGCTTAACTTTGATCTTAAGGCCGCAGGGGAAGAGAGAAAACTTCAGTTACTCCAGCTGGACGAATGGAGACTACAGGTGATAACTTGTAGAAATACAAGTTATTTATACTGTTTTATTTAGATTATACGATAAAAAGAAGAAAAAGTTGCATCGACCATATAGAAATTGGCTTAGAAACGCGAAAATTGTAAAATGTCGTAAGCACACCCGCTAACCCCATTGCGATGGCAAAATGGAATGTCCAAGTCTTTGTTTTGCAGAAAACATGTCACTGCATGCGATAATTGCTCGAGGACAAAAATGAACAATGCATCCACATTGCATGCGACAATCGATCAAGAACGAAAAAGAACAACGCAATTGCAACGCATGCGATGATCGATCATGGACTCAAACGATTAGTGCATTTCCACCGCATGCGGGAATTGATAAAAGATCAAAACAATTACACTGCATGCGACGATCGATCGAAGATGTAAAGAGCAACGCATTCGCAAGGACTTCTGACAAAGTACAACTTTTTTGTTGTACGATTTTGAAAAATTGAACGTGGAGCAGAGCGGACGTTTCCACTATGCCATGGCAGGAATTAGCAGTTCATTAGCAGCCTAACAAGTTGTTGGCGATACATGATCAAGAATAAATGATGAAAACTTGAGTCATAGCGCATCATCGTCATTTTTATCATTACAACAGGCGTATGAAAATTCCAAAATTTACAAAGAACGCACGAAGCAATGGCATGTCAAGCATCTGTGTGAGAAAAGTCTCTAGGCGACTCAGAAGGTATTGATATTCAGTTCTAGGCTGCGACTTTTTCCGGGAAAACTGAAATCGCATTGGTCCGAACCATTCATAATTAAAGAAGTATTCCCGCATGGAGTGGTAGAATTGGCAAACGAAGATGGGACCAACGCATCTAAGGTAAATGGACAAAGATGAAGATGTATCATGGAGGAGATTTCCAACGTGAGAAAACCTCTATAGACTTGGGGAAGCAAGAATGTAGAAGAAACATATAGTCCCTGCGTTGATAAGCGACACACATTCATCAGGGACGAAATTTATCCTTTTTTGATTTTTGTCATGAATCTATCTTGATTTTTGCGTGGTTACTACTCTTTATAATTGCCAACTCTTTCTTTCATATTATTTATCTTCTTGATATTTATCACACTGGTTGTAGTAAACGATTACGATGGAGCAATGCGATAACCTCAAAACACGCGACCGGTTCGATCAGTCCTACTAAGTGACCCTCGAACACTTTGGCCGAGAGGGCCTTCGTAAATGGGTCAGCTAAGTTGTCTTGGGAAGCAATCTGGGTGATGATTACATCTTCTTTGTGTACAATCTCTGTGATGAGATGGTACTTTCGCTCGATATGCTTTCCTCTTTTATGGCTTCGTGGTTCCTTTGAATTTGCAACTGCTTCACTATTGTCACAATAGAGAGTGACAGACAGGTGCATATTACGAACTACTTCTAGATCTATTAGGAACTTTCTGAGCCATACTGCTTCTTTTGCTGCTTCACTTGTAGCTACATACTCAGCTTCCAATATGGAGTCATCAATGCAACTCTACTTGATGCTTCTCCACACAACTGCTCCTCCATTTAGAGTGAATACTTACCTCGAAGTTGATTTCCTCGAATCAATATCGGTCTGAAAGTCAAAATCTATGTATCCAGTAAGGATCAGATCCTTAGCTCCATACATGAGCATATAATCTCTCGTTCTCTAAAGATACTTGAGAATGTTTTTAACAGAAGTCCAGTAAGGATTGAACTGAAATCTGCTGACAATTCCTATGGCATAGCATATATCGGGACGAGTACACAACATTGCATACATCAAACTCCCAACTACAGATGCATATGGAATTCGATTCATCTCCTCAACCTCTTGAGGTGTCTTAGGACACTGCTCCTTAAACAAGTGAATTCCATGCTCGAAAGGTAAAAATCCTTTCTTGGAATTTTGCATTTTAT
Source organism: Benincasa hispida (assembly GCF_027475165.1). NCBI lineage: Eukaryota > Viridiplantae > Streptophyta > Magnoliopsida > Cucurbitales > Cucurbitaceae > Benincasa > Benincasa hispida. Next base: position 22,537 of record NW_028325533.1, read on the forward strand.
ACCTTGACAACATCTTGTCTATATAAGATGCTTGAGATAATGCTAATGTTCTGTTCTTGTGATTCCGAACTATTTCGATTCCAAGAACATATAGTGCTTCTCCCAAATCTTTCATTTGGAATTGCGAAGCTAGCCATCTCTTAACGTCAGCTAGATATTCTACCTCACTCCCAATGAGTAGAATATCATCAACATACAACACCAGAAAAAGCGACAGTTTTATTGAGATTTTCTTGTATACACAGGGTTTGTCAACATTTTGTTCAATGCCATCAGATTTGATCAAAGCGTCAAATCTCATATTCCAGGATCTAGAAGCTTGTTTTAATCCATAAATGGATCGATTAAGCTTGTAAACCTTTTGCTCTTTATTCGGCTGTATGAACCCTTCTGGTTGAGACATATAGTTAATCTCTTCAAGATAGCCATTCAGAAAATTTGTCTTGACATCCATTTGCCATATTTCATAATCATAAAATGTGGCTATGGACAAGAGTATTCTAATAGACTTTATCTCATGGTAACTGGAGAATATAGGTTTTTTCATCAAAATCAAACCCCCTCTTTGTGTTAAACCCCTTTAGGTCACAAGCCTAGCTTGTAAGTCTATACCTTACCAGCTTTGTCTCGTTTTCTCTTGAAGATCCATTTGCAACCAATGGGTTTTACCCCTTCAGTTTGATCAGTTGATCTACAAGATTCCCAGACAGAATTTAAATATATATAGATTCCATTTCAAGGTACATTGGGTCTTTAATCCATTGGTCATTGTCCACATCATTCATTGCTTGATTAAAAGACAACGGATCCTCTAAACCATCATCTAGTATGATGACTTGAGTTTCAGTTAAACCCATGTACCGGTCAGGCTGTTGCACAACCCTCCCACTACGACGAGGCATTCTTAACTCTTGAGAAGGATGTGAAGTATCAGTTTCATCAACAACTCTCACAGATTTCCATGAGCAATGGAATAGATCATTCCAAATTACAATCATGTATGAACATTACAAATTATAGACGTAAAACGAAACAAGCGGTTATGCATTCATTACAGAAATTACAGCATGAAACTACAAATGATCAAGAAGAGAAATGCTACGAACATTTGTAGACTCGTATCCACGCTCTTTGATCACGAACGCTCGAACACAACAACCTCGATCGTTCGAACAACACGACCACTACACAGCACGAACACCACGCACTCGTCCTCAACAATCGCCACGGTCACGAACACCCCAACAGCACGAACGACCTCCACAGAACCTCGATGGTGTCGTGAGTATGACACCACCAAGAAGGCTACCTTGGTATTCTCGGTGTGAGAATCTAGATGGTGGGCTCTGTGTGGACTTGGTTTATGGAGAAGAAAAAGGAACCGAAAAAACACAACACAGCACACCCAGGCGATCGTGTAAACGATTCTGACACGCCACAAAGTCGCGGGGAGAAAACTGGAACCTGATCATATAGGTTGATGCCCGGTCGGTTAGCAAAAGCCTCTAGTGATTCGCTTAACAAAAAGCTAACGACTCGTTTAAGCTCATCGCTTAGTTTTATGTTTGTCACTTACAAAACACTACAACGATCGTCCCTTGCTCCAAGCTGTCGCTTAGTAAATCTGATTTACTTGACAACTTCTTTTTCGAGAGATTTTTATAGTCCAACAATTCTACATTTTTAAATCATTTTGCAAAAACTTACCAAAATTAGGAACGACAATTTTCCCTTTAACTCATGTTTACCACTGAACCACCATAACCTCCCACCAATTGGTTATTAGAGAAAAAAGATATAATTATCCAATAATTAATATTATTATAAATATATATGATAACCAACTTACCATATTATATTTATAACCTATAGTTTTAATATTTCATCTCATGAAACATATAAACTATAGTTCTTTTTCTATTTCATGGTACTTAATGTAAATCTCATTTACATTAATCCTCCACTTGATGTATCTCATACATCAGACCGATCATATCATATACAATCAAATTTCCTCTTGTCAATTTGAACATTTCAAATTAACACCAAGAACTGATCCTCAACTGAATCCATTGAGCTACCAAGGGGACCTTACGAACCTATAGCTCGAAGCTCCAATGGTACGTGAATAACTAAATAAACTCTTTAGTCACGGGTCCACCATCCATTAACTGCTGACACTCCACTAAAGACCGACAACTGAACTCTCCTTACCACAAATATATTATGTGTCTATCTTAACTAATAAAGTGTGACGACCCTTCACAGATTGCTCGTAAGTACAGCTCGGCCAACAACCATTATGCCTCTGTAGTTACATCTAACTCCTTAAGTACCATTGATCCCTCTAATGAACATAAGTTGTAGTCATACTATGACTGAGTCTTCTCTTCCAAAGAGAAGTTGTGGCCACTATGTTCAAGCCCCAGAATCAGCCCTTAAGAGAGCAATCTCTCTACTTATCCCTGCTTCGGGAAAGGAGTGAATTCCATCTTGTGGATTGAGTTCTTAGCTCCCAGATCAGACAAGTCCCCAAAAAGGTAGGCATGTTGAGTTGGCAATCTGGCCACTCTCACCCATACTAATCAAAGGATCGCCTTCAAAGGCAAGAGTTCCTAAAACACTCGGGATTGAAGTCGTGTCACTTATGGTCGTTTAGGTGAGATGTAAGTGTGAAATCCGGATTTCCATTTTTCCTACTTAAGCAAGTGATAAAATGAATTAACTAAGTGAAAGTTAAATCCTATGTTGAAGAGAAGGAAATTTATAAGTGTTGAATAGATTTTCCTTGAGTAGTTTTGAGTTAAGCCTTAATTGGTGAAATTTGGCTAAGTGTAAAGTCAAAAAGGAACCATGTGTTGAGTGAGGAGACAATAACGCATAAGATGAGAAGAAAGGTAACCATGCGTTTGTAAGGTTTGACGCTTGTTGGCCGAAGCGTTGGCAAGAGGCGTTGCCAAGAGCTGCTCATGCGTTGAGAATGCATGAACAAGAGCGGAGAGAGCGAGATGTTGAGCGCAAGGCATTGGGCAAACAATCGTGTAGCAAATTAGCGATGCTACACAATGAGGTAGACAATCATGTATGAGCAGTGCTACACGACGAGGTATACAATCATCTAGTAAGTATGCAGCACTACATGATGAGATAGGAGATCGTGTAGGCAAGCGCTAGACGATCGTGTAGCAACGCAGAGAGCTAAACGATGAGGTAGCGATCGTATAGCAGATGCGCAGAGCTAAGCGACGTGCTAGATGATCGTGTAGATGTGCGCGACGTTAAACGATGAGAAGTGACACGCTAGACGGTCAGCTATATGATAGGCAAAGACACTATATGATCAATGTAAGCACTAGACGATATTCCTATTGTCTCTGGAATAACTCTTATTCCTATTGTCGTTTAGTTATCGTTTTCGGTCAAGATCTTTACTAACAACTTAGTAATTCTTGTAAGTGTGATCCACCATTTTCAGATCTTATAGGATGGTATGAACTTGCCTCCGAAATAGAAGACAATATCCAAGACAAACTATAAAACCCTATTCATTTTACTGAAGCCCGGGTTCTTCCAAATCCTATGTTACAACCCTCTGTAGGGATAATCGTCGCTAAACGACTAGCAAAGGGTCCCTTAAAGCTAACCAGCAGGTGCAACATAGGAATCTCATAGTTCAGACTAATGGAGGAGACTGTAGGATATATTGACACGTATCCTTCACCCACTTACTATGAACTACTTCCTCCATTTACCTTGATATTGACTCATGCAAAACACTTTTTGTATAGAGGACACTTATAGGGTGACACAAAGCGTCATATGAATCTCACTGTGTAAACAATGCAGAGACGTGGCAGATGAAATCTATATATTGTATAATAGTCTTATGTTAGAACAACTTCCTCTTATTCACTGAAATCTAGATTTAAGTTAAAAAATACATTCCGTAGGGAGGCCACTTCTAGGGTGACACGAACTACCGCTTAAATCTTGATTGTGAACTCTTAGAAACGTGAGAGCTAAAAATAATGTATCGTATATGTTATTAATCTCCCACTAAAGTTTTCTAATAACTCTATCATATAGAAGTTATTAAACTACCACTGAAGTGTTCTATTAGGTAAATTTATACTTAGGTTATTTTCAGCTAATAAGACAACCCCAAGTCTATGTAGTTTATCCAAGTATAACACTTATAATTGGATTTTAACCTACAGTGTCTAGGTGATAAACCACTTTGTTACCTTACATCACTCACGTATGCTCATAAAACTGGTTACCAATGCTCAATAATTCGGCCATAATCCCTAGGTAGGATTTGTTCCATAAACCGTCAACATAAGTACCCCCAGCCTTAGACATGATTATAATCTAGTTGAGTTTGTAATCTAGGTTTTATAAGTTTTAACAATTAAAACTAGTGGTCAACCTACATGCAGCTGTTGTTTATGGATTTTAAATGTCTAACCCAATTTTATAACAACTTATACAACTTTAAACAACATTAAACATACTAAACATCCATAACATACATAAGGCATTCAATATTTAATATAACACTTATATTAAATACAAGAAACCCTAACATGCATACTATATATATAACAAATTATAACATACTTTCAGTGCATGTAACATGCTTCTTATGGTGAGATTTTAAATCTAAACGGCATACTGTATGCACATACAAGATTTATTTAATTATAACATACATCAAATGCATAAATAATTAAACACAGACTGATATGGTTTTTGTAACGACCGGATCCTTACACATTATGATCCGACCGCTACGACATGCATACTTAGACTTTTCTATCATGAGATGAGTTTTGGTGAAAATTTCAAAGAACATATCTAAATTTTATTAATTAGATAGAAAATCTATATAAAAAGTTTATTTATTAAAACATTAGGATCCGTAAAACATTAGCGTGGTGGTACAAAATGCATGTGCTAATAGTGAGTTTGATGGTTGGCCATTTGAGCGATGTCCAATTCTGCCATCTACGCTGTGTCCTTACCTAAAAAGTCTGTAAAAAATATAGGATGAGTATATAATATACCCAGTAAGTAG
>NW_028325534.1:0-15610 GCF_027475165.1 Benincasa hispida
GATACTTGAGGATCATCGTGACCCATTCATCTTTATCAACATCCTCCATTACTTTCTTAAAAGACAACGGATCCTCGACTCCATCATTCGTAATGACGTTTTGGGCTTCAGTCAAATCCATGTAGTGATCTGGTGGGTTCATAACCCTCCCACTACGTTGAGACAGTCTTAACTCTTGAGCTGGTTGAGTAGACGTCACGACCTCAACAACTCTTGTTGATCTGTCGGTCTATTCAACAACTCTTGTTGAACCCTCAGCAGTCTCAGTCTCACTTAAGATCTCACGTAAAACAAGCTTACTCCGTGGCTTATGATCCCTCATGTGATCTTCTTCCAAAAAGATAGCATTAGTGGAAACAAACACTTTGTTCTCACTGGGATCATAGAAGAATTCTCCTCTCGTTTCTTTGGGGTAGCTCACAAAGAGGCAAACCTTCGAACGTGGTTCTAACTTCTTTGGGTTAGTCGCTAGCACATGTGCTGGACAACCCCAAATCCTAAAGTGACGTAAACTACCTTTACGGCCTCTCCATAACTCAAAAGATGTTTTAGAAACACTTTTCGAGGGAACGTTGTTCAAGATATAACATGCAGTTTGCACTGCATGACCCAAGAACGAGTCTGGAAGATGAGCATAACTCATCATAGACCGAACCATGTCCAACAAGGTCCTGTTTCTCCTTTCAGATACACCATTCTGCTAAGGTGTACCCAGGGCCGAGAGTTGGGATGCAATCCCATGTTCTATCATATAGTTCTGGAATTGGAGGTCCATATACTCTCCACCACGATCGGATCGTAGTATTTTTATCTTCTTACCTAACAAGTTTTCAACTTCAGCCTTATACTTCTTGAACTTGTCAAGAGCTTCAAACTTACGTTGCATTAGGAAAAGATACCCAAACCTGGAATAATCATCTATGAAATAGATGAAATATTCATACCCACCTCGAGCTCTAACATTCATCGGACCATAGAGGTCTAAATGTACAAGCTCCAAGGCTTCATTGGCTCTGTAACCTTTTCCAGTAAAAGGTTGTTTGGTCATCTTGCCTTCGAGGCATGATTCACATACCGACAAGGAGTTTTCTTTTAAACTTTTTAGAAATCCGCTTTTCACCAACTTCTCAATCCCATTGAGGTTGATGTGACCTAAGCTTAGATGCCAAAGATGGGAATTTTCTTTTGGAGAAACCTTTGGTCTTTTAGTTGTTGTTGCCGTACTGAACATTTCAGTGTTAAACAAGGCTTTTATGACTAACGACCTTAGTACATATAAGTTATTTTCCATTGAACCATAACCAATCTTCATTCCATTCTTGAAAATAAACACTTTATTCTTAGAAAAGGAGATGGTGTAGCCTTGTCAATGAGACAAGAAACCGAGATTAGGTTCCTCTTAATATGAGGAACTACAAAAACATTATTCAGTAATAGATAATTTTTCTTGTCAACAAATAACTTAAGCCTGCCTACAGCAATAGTTGAAACAACCACACCAGTACCGACTCGAAGAGTCATCTCTCCCTGTGGCAACGTTTGCCAGGAAATGAATCCTTGGTAAGAGAAACTGACATGATTTGTAGTACCTGAATCTAGGATCCAGGCATAATCATCATTCTCTACCAGACATGTCTCCAAGACCAATAAATCATATTTATTGTCTTGTTTCCTTTTTTGGAGAGTAGTGGGATGGAGGTCGTTTGCCACGAAATTCGTTTCACACAATTCTTTCCACTGTAAATAATCAGTCATTTTTAAAAGCTTTAAACGGAAATACTAACAAGTTGCTGAAAAGAAAAACATATTGACCTACGTTAGGTTTTAAGCAAATACCCATTGTAAAAAAAACAACATCCAATAAGGTTTTAGCAAAACTAACATGAACCCCGTGTGACATCTAGTTTCGCAATGACGCTTCAAAGGTTTAGGACAAAAGCCGCCGAAGGAAGGTCAGTTATCCTTCCTCTGAATTGAAAATTTCTCAACCAGTCATTAATACCAGAACAACTTTTGTTCCTACAATGACAAGCCATCATTGATTTGGCCAAGAGATTATTAACTTACTTAACAATCTCCCATAAGTGTGACCTGCCATTTTAAGCCCTAGAAGTCCGTCCCAAAAGGCCAATCCAAAGGAAAAAAATCTGACTAGGGAAAAACCTAAAGCGACCCTATCCATTTTTGGAGTTCATCTTTATATTGACCAACTGCACAAAACCCATCCGAAGAGGGATGCTCCGAAGGCAACATGAGGGCATACAGAATGATCTCACGGTGTGAACCAATGACAGAGACCATAGGACGTGTTGACACACACCCTTTAGCCATTTACTATAAATACTCTCTCCGTCCACCTTGATATTGACTCATGCAAACACCATCCGAAGGATGATGCATCCTAGGCATCTCGAGACCAAGTATGAATCTCACGGTGTGAACATACAGGGAGAAACGTGAGTAGAATCATAGACATATCTAATATGCCTTTTCCTCCCACTGATAACCTAGGGTTTAGCTTACTTAGAAAAAATACAACTAAGGATTTTAACTAAGTGACTTTTAGGTTTTCTCAAGAGTAACATTTACCTTGGATAGTTGAACAACTTTTGATCATCATTCATTAAACTCTTTAACGAAGTTTTTGACCAAAATGTCGCATGCTTGTTGAAAATCTATCTAATTCACCTTTCTAGGTAGGTTCCCAGGTAGGGGTGTTACATATCCGTCAACTTAAGAACCCCAACTTAGCCAGAACCAGCCTTAGACAAAAGGTCCCTTATATATAGGTTTACAAAAAATTTAATCTTTTATTCTAACTAATTTAATCCTATTAAACTGATTTTAAAAGATTAATCTAGGTTACTAAACTCTTTAGAACCACTTGAACTTAGGCCAATCTCAATCCAATTTTAAAACCCTTTTAAAAAACTTGAGTTCACCCTAAGTCCGCATGCAACTCTGAAGTATTGATTTTAAGTCTAATTTCCTTTATAACACTTATAAACGGAAACAACCACAATGCTAAGCTAACACATACAAGGCATTCATAATGATTATAAACAGCCTAAGTGTCATGCTCAATGCATTGTCCATTCATTGCTACTTCTTTTATATAACACTTATACAAAACAACAATGAAACAAGCAAAACATGCTTCCATTCACCCTTAGACTATAACACTTATAATAAAAGGATGATGCAAGATAATGCTCACTGCATGCAAAATATAACTCTTATATTTCATGATGCATGCGCATGCTTTCAAGTAATTTCTTCATGCTCGATTATAACAATTATAATACATGATGCATGAATAATTTGACAACCTAAGGTGGGTTTTTAACTATATGACAAACACTTTGATATATAAGTACCATAGATCACATGTATAAGCAATAAGAGTTGATGAACTGGGTAAAATTGCCTTAAAAAACACAAAAGGAAAGCTAACTATTACAAAGATAAGGAGTCTCCTATTCAAATAAGAAAAACGGGTCTTGAACCGCTTGGCAAAGCATTGCTTCTCTAACCATTCATCGTGTACTAAGCTCCCCACGATCGTCTACACAATAAAACAAACTCTTTGCTCTATCGCTTACTAGCGCTCCCAGAGCTAAACAATCGTTTAGCATAACTATAAGATCGTCTAGAAAAATCCAAGCGATCGTTTAGCTATTTCTACATGACCGTCTACCTTTACTAAGCGATGAAGCCTGAAGTACACGATCGCTTAACGCGCTCCATACAGCGCCCGCCTTTTAACTGCCAGGCACTCCACTAAAGACCGACAGCTGAACTCTTCTTACTACAGATATATATGTGTCTATCTTAACCAATCAGCAGTGCGACAACACTTCACAGATTGCTCGTAAAAACAGCTAATAACCGTTATGCCCCTGTAGTTACATCTTTCTCCTTAAGTATCACTGATCCCTCTAATGAACATAAATCATAGTCCTACTATGACTGAGTCTTCTCTTCCAAAGAGAAGCTGTGGCCACTATGTTCAAGCCCCGGAATCAGTCCTTAAGGGAGAATTCCCTCTACTTATCCCTGCTTCGGGAAATGATTGAATTCCATCTTGTGGATTGAGTTCCCAGTTCCCAGATCAGACAAGTCCCCAAAAAGGTAGGCATGTTGAGTTGGCAATCTGACCACTCTCACCCATACTAATCAAAGGACCGCCTTCAAAGGCAGGAGTTCCCAAAACACTCAGAATTGAGATCGTGTCATCTATGATCGTTTAGGTGAGATGTAAGTCTCTAGTATCAACGACGTTATATATAGAGTCTAATCATCTCGTGGTCCAGGTCTTATACAAACTCTTTGTATAAGACACTCCCGCTCCATATCTTCACATGAATGGTTAGGATCTATCATCTGTAGTAGTTTACAACACTTGCAAACCTCTACGAAGCGGGTAGTATCCGTAGTGTCACCAGGATCAAGTATCTCACCTTAATCCTTATACTACAGACCGATTTAGGTTATCACTTAAGGCATGATCCACTTGTATATCACATATACATGCTTAAGTTCACATAAGATAACCAAGGAGCTTTGTTTATTGGATATGAGTAAATGCCAGAATTAAATAACACTTATTTTATTCATTGAACAATGTGTATCTTTACAAAACAATGAGACTATGGGAGAATTAGGACACCAATCCCAACATGCAATGCTTATAAAAAGTGAGTTGGTCATTGATGGCATTAGTGAAGGAACCATTGAAGGTCCTTAAGCAGAAAACGTGATTGGCCAATCCCATAATTTATAGAATATAAATTTTACAATAAACAACATACAGATTATGCATTTAAGAGATAATTATAGCATGCTTAAAATAAAAATAAAGAAGAGTAAAACGGATTTCAGAAATCCTTACCTTTGAAGAACTGTTCTTCAAGTAAAATCCCTCGAACTGAATGAAACACCACCACGATAAAACCTCTGTATTCTCTGGGTGAAAATCCAGGAGTTTGTGTGTGCTCTGGCTATTTTTGAAGAGGGAGATTTTTTTGAGTCGAGAGGAGGAGAAAACAGGGAAAAACTCAGAACGTTTATGTGTAAAACTATTTTCTCTGGTATTCTCTGGAAAAACCAGAATGGAAGAAGAGGAACAAGTGAACCAACAACTTCCCACTCTCACGTTGTAGAGAGAAAAAGGGGGAGTGAGTTACAACTCCCTCCCTAAAATTATTTTTTAAATAAATAAAATAAATTAAAATAATTTATTTTAATAAATAATTTAATATATATTTATATGATAACTACCTTATCATAATTAAACTATATATTATATCAAATATAACATATATACCTTATTGTTTCTATATTGTATCAAATACAATATAACATATAGTTTTCATTCTCTCACCAACGACATTTAATATAAATGTCATTTATATTAAATTTAATTAAATCACGTATAACTAATTCCCTCGATTAATTTGAACAATTCAAATTAATCTAAAAATTGATTCTCATTGATTCCTGTTGAGCTACAGAGGGGACCTCATGGATCTATAACTTGAAGCTCCAATGGTACGTGAATAATTAATTAAACTCTTTAATTAAAATATTCACCATGCGATAGGGAGAGGGGAAGGCTCGATCGACAAAAAAGAAAAGGAGAACCCCTAGAACCTGGCAAAGTCACTATCAATGAATTCCCACTTGGCTTCGTGCAGAACCAATGGGGCATTCTGGCGGGCGCGCGCGTGTAGGAAGGCCGACCACTACATAAGCTAAAAGACTGTCTGGCACTCCACTAAAGAGTGATAGTTATACTCTTTGCACTACAGATATATTTTTATGTCCATTGGATATAACCCGTCAATAGTGCAATGACCCTTCACAAATTGCTCGTAAGTACAGCTGGGCAAAAATTATCGTTTTTTCCCTGTAGTTACATCTAACTCCTTACGTACCACTGATTCCTCTAATGAACAATAAATCATAGTCAAACTATAACGAAAACCCCTCCCAGGCCAAGAGAGGGTGTGGCGCTATATTGTTCATGCCTCGGAATCAGCCCTCAAGGGAGCAATTTATCTACTTACCCCGATGTTGGGGAAGGAGTAAATTCCTTTTTGTGTAGCTGTATTCCCAGCTCCCCAATCAGACGAATCCCCAAAATGGTAGGCTTGTTGAGTCGGCGATTTGACCATTTTCACCCATACAAACCAAATGACCGCTTTCATAAGCAAAAGTTCACAATTCATTATGATTCAGGTCATGTCACCTATGGTCATCCTTGTGAAATGTAAGTCTCTATTATGAACGGCGTTATATAATAAGACTAAGAATTTCGTGGTCCAGTCTTATACAAACTCATTTGTATAGAATACCCCCACTCACATTTCTCCACATGAATGATCTGGATCAGATCATTTGTGGCACTTTGCAATAGTTGTAACATCTACAAAGCGGGTCATACTCGTAATGTCACAAGGATAAGATATCCAACCTTATTCATCTACTATAGGCCCTTTAGGTTATCACTTAAACATGATCCACCCGTATGTCTCTACATATATATTTAAGCTACAAGACAAACTTGGATGTTAGTTTATTGATTTTTGGATTAATATAACCAAATGTCAAATAAAACATCACATATTTTATTAGATAAATAAGATGTTTGTACAATACAATTACAAACTATAGGATCCTATGAGATTTTAGGGCACGAATCCCAACAATTAGGAAGTTACCAATGCTTAGATAGAGCTTGAAATGCACTAATATGGGTCAACCTTTTATGCCACATATCACCTTCTGTCATGTTGGAAACAGTCATTGTGCCTGTTGAGTTTATCTTCTCCACACCGTTAATTATGAACACTCCATTCACCTTTTCTCCTACCAAGACCATATTTCCATCTTCAATTACTTCAAAAGTTCATTCTTTGCCTCTATACTCACAACCAATCGAGTCCAGCGTCCCGAAAGAGACGAGGTTTCTCTTTAGACTAGGAATGTGTCTCACATTCCTTAGTAGTTTAATTGATCGATCCTTTAATTTTAAGGAAATTGAACCAATGCCTACTATTTTGCAGACCTCATTATTTTCCATATACAGAGGCTATTCTTTTATTTCTTTGTAGGTGATGAACCATGATCTGAAAGGGATCATGTGGAATGTGCAACCCAAATCTAACACCCAGTCATGTTTCTTCAGAGGGCTAATTAGATTAGCTTTGTGTTAAATGGAGGCTAATGCATCCGAATAGATAATAAAGTTGTCAACAACATAAGCTTCAACTTGTCTTATCTTTCTTTTGATTTTTCCTCTTAAGGGTGTAGCAATCCTTAATTAGTTGACGTTCCTTCTTACAATAGTTGCATCTAATCTTCTATCTGCTGATATTTTCTTCATTTGACGGCTATTTTGTATTCTTTTTCTGACTACTTCTTTGATTTTCCTTTTGCAAAATAAGCCTTCAGCTATTGGTTGCTCTTTCTTTGTGGTATTTAATTCCATTTCTTTGGTTTTCAAAGCTGATATGAATCCATCTATAGTGATTGACTCTCTGCCATACTTTAGTGCATTTTTAACTTCTTTGTAGGCCTCTGGCAATGAATTTAAAAACACAAATACTTCGTTTTTATCTTCAATCTTCTCACCAAGATTTTTAAACTTTGAAACAATCTTCTTATAGTCATCAAGATTCTCTGTTATTTATTTTGCAGGATCCATCTTGAAAGTGAAAAATCTCTCTCTTAAGTAAATCTTATTCGAAAAATTCTTTGTGGCAAACAACTCTTCTAGTTTAGTGAATATATTAAATGTCGTTTCTTGATCAATCACTTGTCATAAAACATTTTCGCTGAGATTCAAGATAACATTACCATATGCAGTTAGCTCCATATTTTCTTTTTCCTCTACTGTCAATGTGCCTGGTTATTTGGTAGGATCTTGAATGGCTATATGAGCCTTTTGCTGGCCTACAATTGCTTTGATTTTGGCTTTCCACAAGCCAAAATCACCTTTACCATTAAATTTCTCCACTTCGTATCTTGCAACAACCATCTATGATGAGTTGTTGATTCTTATTCTTCAAGATTTGATTTTTTTTAGTCTGAATAGCTCTAATACCATTTTTGTTGGGCCTTTTGGGACAATTGCACTGAGACCCAAGTCTGAGTATAGCTCAATGAAGGTGGAAGACAACTGTGGAAACAAGTTGATCTCCTGAGGCCATGTCATAGATGTGAAGAATTATCAGAAAGGTATTGCAAACAAAAATTCCTTTTCACTTTTGCTCTGTGAACGATATTTCTTAGAGAAATCCTCTCTAATGGAAATTTGTGTTGAATAGGGAGAATTGTTGCATGCAAGTATGAAGAATGAAAAAGATGAAGAAGAGAAGGAAGAAAAAAAGAGACACAAGTTACGTGGTTCGATTAAAGTGATCTACATCAACCGGAAGGAGCTCTGAAATTCTTGAAGAGAAAATATCATGAGTTCAATGATTTTTCTCTTCTTATCGCTCTATATGTCTCACAAGTTATAAATCTCCTTTTATACTTGAGGATGATTTGTTATTAAGAGAGTGAGTTATAAAAAATAAAGATGATTTCATATTTTTACAAGTTTCAACATATTATTTCATCATGATGGAACTATAAATCTTTGTAATAATACTTCTTTAGATCATTTTAACTGAGAAAAAATATAAAATAATTTACTGGATGAAATTTTTAATGCAGCGTGTGGATTGCACTGGCAAAATTAACAATTATATGTTCAAAATATTGTGTACCTATATTCTTGATCTTCTTATCCTAAATAATCGAGGGTAGTTATGTTTTTAGAAAAATCAACGGTTACAGGAATTGACCTTTTGGTAAATTTCAATTTTAAACAAAAAAAGCAAGTAACATTGTTTGGTAAGTTCAGACCAGATTTGCTATAGTTTAGTTTAAATGTTCAAATTTGACATTACTTAATTATTATTTTTTCACGTTTTTTCAAAGATTCAATAATTTAAATTTGCAAGAAACATAAATAATTAATAAAATAAAAACTTAATCTACTCTTTTTGGAAAAAAACAAAAAATCAATAGATTTCATTTGTTGAAAGATTTATATTTTTTTCCTCATTTTCTTAGCGGATGAAATCACTCACACATCTCCTAAAGAAAAAAAGAGAAAAATCATCCACATATACTGTGCTAACACATAAACTTTATGGGCATTATTACTATGTGGCATTATTACAACATTTTATGGTTTATTAAAGATATTGCAGAATTCTAAATACACAAATAATAGTAGAAGAGATATGATGGCTCACATCCTTCTGATTATTAGCTGATTTTTAATATTAAAATAATAAAAAAAATACCGTAGATTTATTAATTTGTAAATCAAGAAAAGAATAAGAGGCAAGATTTTAAAAAACAAGAAGGCAGGTAATACGAATCATCATTAGTTTTCTTTTACCCTATCTGGAACTAGTGAAATCAAAATTAAAATTATGAGTTAATGAAATAACAATATGGACAGTTCAGCTAGAAAAATTAGATTAAATGACTCAATCGGTGATGAACATTGCAAAATTAGAGTTCAAATAAACTAGATATACCCTACATAAATAAAATGGATTCTAAAGAAAGATTGGTTAGTCAAATGAGATTATATTGTTGAAGATCTTTTGGTTCCCATTGATTTGGAGAAGAACCTTGATACCGTTAAGAAAATCATAATGAAATATATTAGTTAATAAATACATGCAAATATAGTACACAAAGAAGCATTTAGATGGCAAATGGGAGAACTCATTTGAGATAATTAAAGAAAAGTACTACAACTATCAATTCACTTTTTTTTATATGAATTTTTCATTTTTGTCTAATACGATTTTAAAATAACATTATTCTTCGAATTCATCCCATTTGATATAATTCTAAAAAAATATACAATTATACTTAACATAACAATTTTAAATTATATAGGAAGATAAATCACTCAACAAGCATTTGGATGGAAAATAGAAGAAGGAAAAAGACAATGACAATTGAGGGAAAAAAAAAGAATGATGACGGAACAAAAAAAAACCTGAACTAATTGTAGTTGATCTTGAATTTGTTTCCTCTTGTGATTGTGGTATTCTAATGGAGGTGTAGAAGCGAGTCAATAAAAAAGAAGAAAAGATTGATAAAAAAAAGTGAGGGAAATTGATGGATTAAAGAAAGATTATGGAAAAAATTATTTATAGTTAAAAAAGTGCCTGAATTATAGGGAATCTAAAAGTGAAAGCTAGTCTTTAGCAGATTTTAAAAATCGTAAATTTAAAAAGTCATTTTCTATAATTTTTTTAAAAAATTAAAATTATCAAACGGGTTAATATTTTTTTCAAATGTTTTTTGTGAGGCAGCTAACGCAATGTCAAATGCAGCCATAATCTAGTTAATATTTTCTATAATGGGAACATATATAGCTTCCCTATTGTGAGAAAATGGATATCCCAATCAACAAAACTAAGGTTGACAGATTCGGGAATGAAAGAATAATTAAAATAAATAAATAAATCATGTGTCAACTCCAGACCATAGTCTCTTTGATGGATTGTTTAGTTTGGCAGAGAATCTGAAAACAAAAATTTAAAAATAAGGGATTCAATAAAAAATAGAGTTATATTTCATGTTTTTTCAAATATGTGTTTGGTAACAGATTTAAAAATAATATTTTAATTTAAATAACTTTTTAAAAATGTGATTGAAGTTATATTTAAAATTCATAAAACTTGTTTTAGTTATCCCTAAATAGTAATTGACAATAAACTATTATTAATTTATTAATAAACATATTTTAGATTAAATTTTTGTATAATTATTATTTTGTCATATTATAATTTATAATACATTACATAATATATATTTTATTTTTCGAAAATTGAGTTGAGTTTATAGTATGACATATTGTGGTTCTAAGTGTTTTTATCTTTATTTAATATAATTTGAAAACATAAAAATGTTGTTTTCAAAATTTGCACTATTTAGATTACAGAATGTAAAAACAGTTTTTGGAAACAGAATTCAGGTTGTCTTCCAAACACATATCTGATGAACTCAATGTATCCAAAAAGATAAAATAGAATATAGATTCTCTACCAAACAGGTCTTTAGGGTTTTGAGGTGAAACACCATGTTATATTAGAGTACATAAAGCTTAACCGAACATTCGATCTAAAAACTTGAAAACTAAGATCCAATCCAAGAATGGTGAACCCAAAGAGACATCATCTAGAGAGGGTATGTTGAGGATCCAACATTGAAAAAAATTAAAGGACCTCACAATCTGAATAAATAAGATTGAGTGATAACATGAGTAGTAGTTAGGTGAGACATTTTTGGTAGTACAATTGCAAGGAAAAATTGGAACCACAAATCTTGTGGTTTGACCACCAAATCTAACCGAATCAAATCGTTTTCATCCCTACTTTCGGTTGACGTGACTAATTGAAATATTAAGGAATCAAATTGAGGGTTTCATGAAAAAGTTTAAAGAAAAAAGGTATGATATTTTGAAATATTAAAGGATTAGAATGATAATTTATAAATTAAAATATTATTTCAGTCTATATATTTTTAAAATTTGTTCTATTTTAGTTTACATATTCTACCTCCACCGTAACTAGTTTGGTAAGAAAGATTTGTATAATTAAATATAATTGTATATTGGATGGAGTCGATTCTCCAATTAGGATGTTCCTCTTCGGATTGTCCCATCTATCTTAGTTTAGTGTTTTAGCTTTTATTTAATCTATCATTTATATTTTCTAGCTAAAATTAAGTGTTAAGATATGTGAGTATTCGGTTCAACTAGAAACCTAATTTTGAAGACAATACTTTATACATTATATTAATAGTATTTGTGTACACTTGCGATATTGCAAATTAAAAGAAAAAAAATCACATATTTGTTTGTAAATTATAACAATTTCTTCTAACTTTTATATTTCTCTCACATGTTCTACAATAAAGTTTTTTTAAAAAAAAAAAAATAAATTAAAAATGGAGAATGTGCCTTGTGCAATCGCAGTACGATTCGGTTGGGACTAATTTAATGATTTATCATTAAGAAGAGAATTTTAAAATGATTAATTAAATCACTTCTATCGGATTCAAAAATACAGCAAAACATGTCATTTATTCCGAAATCGATTTAGTATTGGATTTTGAAATTTTGAATGCAAGATTTTATAGTGAAAATCAATTTTAGATTATTAAACATGCGTGTCAAAGTGATTTTGATTATGCCAAAGGTGATTTTGGAATTTTTAAATCACTTTCAAACATATAATAAAAGAGTTTTACAAAATAAAATTTTCCATTATTCATATAGAGACTCCTCTTTAAAGGTTGCTCTCGTGGCCAATATGATCATAGTTTAATTGACATAAAACTTGTACTATCAAATTGAAGGCTAGAAATTCAATTTTTTCGACTTCATATGGTAAAAAAAAAAAAAAAAAAAAATCGTGTAATCTTTCATAAAATAGATTTTTGAATGGGGGATTTTCACAAATAAAAAAAAATAACGGAGCTATTTATACAAAATAACAAAATTTTAATTTTATTTGATAAAGGTTGATAGAGGTTGATAAAAATCTATCAGTATCTATCAGTGATAGAAAGTGACAGAAGTCGATCACTAATTGACGCTGATAATAGAAGTCTATCAATGTGTATCAATATTTTTTTTTTTTTTTTACTATTTATGTAAATAGTTTAATATTTTTTTCTATCAGTAAAAATTTTCTTTTCTTTTTTTTATATAGTTAAAATTTAACACGTGGACTTTTTGAAGTTTTCATATGAAATTCTATATTACATTGTTCAAAGAAATTATTTCAAACGAAAGAGAGGAAAATCTTTAAAATTTTCAAAACATCTGTTTTGGTCGGTTGATTTTGGGAAATTTTAGGAATAGAAGCGATCGGCTGAGCAATAAAATATTGGTTTCAATTTAGTTGGTCATTTAGCTTGTGAACAAAATGTTTGTGTTAATGTTAGAGAGATAACACAGAATATAAGATTCTCTTGAGAATGTTTTGAAATGGTCAATTGTTGACTATGTTTATGAAGTTCATGGAAACGAGAAGGTTGGAAGTTTTAATTTAATAATTGAATTTTACAACTCTCTACCACAATCAAGTACAATGTATGCTAGAAAAAAGTACAATAATATATGTCATATCCCTCTCGATTCATGAATGTTGATATGATTGACTATTACAATAAATTAAAAAATTAAGGTGAATCCATCACACATAATACAAATGTTCTATACATGGTCCTGCTAATCATACAAACAACAAATAAAATTTAAACAACAAACTAAGTAAATAACGCACAAAGATTAGTAACTCAGTTTTTTGATATACTACCTACGTCTAAGGGATAGTGTGCCCAAGAAAGATAACTTAACTAATATGAAAAGGCAAGCGTTTATGACGTTATACTTATGTGTAAAGTAATGACAATTATTACAGTGGCACTTGTAGGGCCTAATTTATTATTGATCGCATAGGCTTCCCCTAAGTGTGAGACTTCTTCTCAATAGAACTTATATTCCCCTTAAGTATGTGAATATTAACGAAGAATCACTTAGGTTCCCCTTATGTACATGACTTCCTCTCACCAAGGTTTTATCTTCCCACCTTCAAATGAAGACCACTCGACTTGTTAGACTCAGGCTCCATCTAAGTTTGAGAACTCTTTATCAGTCAACATTGTCTTAGGTTCCTCCTAAGGATGAGAATCTCTCCTTAATCAATAATGCCTTAAGCTCCCCCTAAGGACAAGGATCTCTTCTCAAGATAGATTCAAACTTCAAGAATAATAATATAACATGCCACATAATATTATTTTAAACTTCTTGCTTCACAAACTCTAGAATCAACATAACTTAGTCGTTCGACCACCATACACAATCTTACTAAGCTCAAAACAAAAGTGGCAACCTTAGCAACACAACATCATGCTCTTTAATATGCACAGTGAAGAAGGGCAAATATCCTGTTCAAATTCAGCAAACCATAAATAAGGAAAACATCCCAGAGAAATAAAATCATATAATATATATTTCTAATAAAGAAAAATAATTTGCAAAATCTGCATCTAGAGACACATTACGTGAGACATTTTTTTAGACAACTACCAAACCAGAGTAACATCAACCCCAAATGATCTTAAACAAATATAGCCAATTCAAACTTCAACATAAATCTTCTATAGTAGTTCTAAATCTAGCAATTTATTTACTTTCTATTTTAGAAACAAACCGATTTTAACTCTTAAATTTATTCGACGATATTAATTTTGACCTTAAACTTAAATAAGTATTGCATTTTTAATCATGATTCAATTTTGTAAATTAATTGCCTACTAGTTCTAACAAATATAATTGAAAAAAAAAAAATCTTGTTAAAATATTAATTTTAATAGAATAAAATTTGCATAAAAAGAAGTTAGACCAAATGTACTAATTAACAATGAAATAATTTTTTCAAAATTCATAAATTTTAATGAAAATTTTAGTTCTAATAAATGTTATTTTCTCTAAAATGTTATCATATTGTATATGTGTATTGTTTATAGTTCGTTGAATGCTGTATAAGAGAAATTTTAAAACTTTTCTAATGATATTCGGAGTAAATAACTTATTAGAATTATTATTTATTTAAACAAAAGTTATAAAGGGTTAAACGTTTGTCTAAATTTCAAGTAGCGTTTGATGAATTGAAAGTGTGAATCAAAATTAATACAACTAATTGATAAATTTATAGGACAAAATTGATTATTTTTCTCTTTGTTTTTATCATTAACAAATGTGTGAGAGTGATGATTTAAACATTTTTCCTTAAGCGACAGTAGATGAATGTCTTTACTATTGAACAATTATATTATTTGCAATAGGTGGATACATTTCAATTTACACCTATCTTTATATTATCTTCTCATTACATTCATCTTCCAAAAAAAAGTAAGAAGAATTTATCATGAAAATTTAAGATTGAATAATTTGATAAGATGCACGAATATAGCTATTCCTCGGGAGATGCATTAAATATTTTCCCTATATTATTCCTGTTGGCCATTGTCACCCTATTTACTAGAAGAAATTTTGCAATCTCCATTTTTTTTTCCCATTTTCCTAAGGAAATACACAGAATAAAAAATTTAAAATTTAGTGAGAAATGGACCAAAATAATAAATTAACACCAATAGTAAAAAACACACAAATGTGTTTCAACAGAGAAGGAATTCGAATTACTAACAGATAACACACAATATTTACAAATTTTCTCCACCTATGTATGAGAGATCGAGTCCTAACATTACTGCCTCGACCGATCCAAGGTGATCAGTCGCCACCTCCACCCCCACACCCGCCACCGCCGCCACCACCCCCACACCCGCCTCCTCCGCCACCACCCTCACACCCGCCTCCTCCGCCACCACCCCCACACCCGCCTCCTCCGCCATCACCCCCACTGCCGCCACCGCCGCCACCTCCACCCCCACATATGCCTCCGAAATTGGCTTCTACATCGAGGCCGGCACCTTCGCCACCGGCGCTCTCCGAGCA
>NW_028325535.1:0-3921 GCF_027475165.1 Benincasa hispida
CGTGTGGTTGAGTTCGTGATATTTGGGATCAACAAGGAGTAGTCTTGATTGTGATCTCACCGGAGAGAGGAAGCGAGAAGATTATATCTTCAAGGGTTAGTTTAATTTCTTCCCTTTTTTCCTCTCTGTACTTGTATAAGCATGCTAGGGTGAATATTTATCTAGTAGTTTCCATTTGCTTTGTTTCTTATGTTGTGTAAAATGAATTTCAAAGACACAAGCAATCGTTCACTTCTGTTGTGTAGGAATTCCAATTCCCTTTCAGCTACCAACATAGGAAATGTACAAATAGACCCTATATTCTTGGCTAATGATCGCAATAGACCCATTCAAGAGTACACATTGCCCAACCTTTATGAATTTTCACCTGGAGTAGTGTTGCTAATGATAGATGCCAAAAGATTTAAGACAAAACCAATCATGTTGCAAACGATACAAAAAGTGGGCCAATTCGAAGCTTTTCCGGGTGAAGATCTGCTTGTACACCTAAAAAGCTTTTTAGAAATTTGCATCAATTCTTTAATTTCAAGTATCTCATCGGAAGCATTACACATTTACCCTATGAGATGAAGCTAGAAAGTGGGCCTATTCCTTTAAGACCAATGAAATTACTACATGGGAGTAAATGGTGGAGAAGTTCATGCACAAATTATTTTCACCTACCATTATGCCAAGCAAAGAAGGAAGATAATGACTTTTAAACAGAGGGAGATGGAGACACTTAGCCAACTCATGGAATCGCTTCAAGCGTCTGGTTAGGAATTACCCATATAACGGCCTTCTTGAGCGTGTACAAATGAAAACCTTTAACAATGGCTTGAACCGAGCTTAACAATCAATGGCAAATTCTTCTACTGCCGAAAGATTATTAGATAAAGCTTACACTAAAGCCAATTCTGTGTTGGATCAAATTTTAAATAACAATGAAGATTGAGTCGATGATGATTATGGCTCAAAATCAACTAAGAAAAGGAAAACCCTCGATAATGATGTCGTGGCTAAATTAATCGCGCAACCATGACAAGTTTTCTACAAACAATGGCACTCAACAACAGAACTCTAGCTGGTAATGTATGACAAATCAATGTGTTGAGCCCAAGCTGTGTGGGATGCGGTGAACCTCATTCTTATGAAATGTGCTCGCGAAATCCCCAGTCAGTTTTCTTTGTGAGAAACAATCCTTATTCGAAAACATATAATCCTTGATGGAGAAACTATCCAAAGTTTTCCTGAGGAGGAGCACAAACGCAAGCTGACCACTTGGGAGGGCCGATTCAACAAATGAATAGAGGTGTATCCTACCTAGTTTCAATCCGCCTAACCAAGGGCAATAACAAACAATGCATGATAGATCAAATCAAGCATCTAGTTCTTCAATGCCATTGGAAAGTTCGATAAAAGAATATATCCAAACAAGTGACACGCTAATTCAAAACCAAGATTCTTCTATAAGAAATTTAGAAATGCATGTGGGTCAGCTTGCTAATGAGTTGAAAAGTAGACCAAGGGAATCTTTACCAAGAAATATCGAAGCTCCAAAGCACGCTGGTGGGTTAGGTAAAGAACAGTGTGACACTTTGTAGTGTGAAATCGATGTCCACTGATAGGAAGATAAGGAATGGACTAACTTCTTCCTCAACACATAACCAGTCAAAGAATTCATCTAAAGAAACAAACAAACCATCAATGCATGGAGAAAAAGATAATTTGAAGAATGAAAAGCAAAGAAAGAAAGAAGTTATGGCTGCAATGGCCAATACTCTAGAAAACAATGAACGACTAACACCTTCTTACCCATAGAGATTAAAGAAGAAGAATGATAAGGGTCCATTTCGACACTTCCTTGATGTATTAAAGCAGTTACATATATAGTCAAAGCATTAGAATAAATGCCTTCTTATATGAAGTTTTTAAAAGACATACTCTTTAAGAAGAGGAGGTTGGGAGAGTTCGAAACTGTGGCATTAACGTAAGAATGCAGTGCCATGCTTTAAGAGCACATTCTAACCAAAATGCAAGATCTTGACACTTCCAATCCCCCTTCTCTATTGGAGGAATTGACATAAGGTAAGCCCCACATGACTTGGGGGTAAGTATAAACCTGATGAGTCAATCTATTTTTAAGAAATTAGGGATTGGTGAAACAAGATCGACAATAGTGACTCTACAGTTGGCATACTGGTCTAAAATTGAAGACGTGTTAGTAAAGGTTGACAAATTCACTTGTCCCGTAGACTTCATAATTCTAGATTATGAAGCAGATAAAAGATGTGCCAATAATCTTGGCCAAACCATTCTTATCAACTGACTGAGCATTGATAGACGTTCAATGTTCTTAAGGCATTGAAGTATCTTGATAAATTGAATGCATGCTAGATGATTGAAATAGCAGAAAATTAGGAGCATGAGAACAATAGTGACAGTGATGCAAACAATCTAAGAAGATTAAGTAGATGCACGACAAGCTGAAATATGTTGTACTGTGGAGGAAATCCAGAATAAATTTTGAAGCTCTTGATTTAAGCAACCAAAATCGCATGGTCAAACCATCACTGGAATAGCCTCCTACGTTAGAGATGAACACTCTTCCAACCCATTTAAAATTTCCCTATATTAGAAATGAAAACACATTATCAGTTATCATTTCAGCCACATTGACTCTTGATAACTAATCAACTCTCATGCAAGTTTTGAAGAAGTACATCTGAACCAAAGGATGGACTATTGTAGATATTAAGGGAGTCAGCCCTTCATATTGTCTGTATAAAAGTAGACTCGAACAAAGAAAAGATGAATCTATTGAGCCTCAATGGAGACTAAATCCTATGATGAAAAAAGTTGTAAAAAAGAAAATCATCAAATGGTTGGACGCAAGGGTAATCTACTTCATCGCTGATAATAAATGGGTAAGTCCAATTCAATGCAGATGACTGTAATCTCCAATAAGAACAATGAATTGATCCCCACTCGAGCTGTCACCTTGTGGCACATATGCATGGATTACATGAAACTCAACACAACGTCTAAGAAATATCATTTCCCTCTACCCTTCATTGACCAAATGCAATATAGGCTAGCCAAAAATGATTTCTTCTGATTGTTAGATGGATACTCAAGTTATAATCAGATTATGATAGTCCTTGAATTTTAGGAGAAAACTACATTTACATGTCCATATGGGACTTTTGCCTTCCGGCGCATGCCCTTTGGATTATGCAATGCTCCTAGCATTTTTGAAAGATGTATTATGGCTATCTTCTCTAATTTTCTGGAGTAGTTGTTAAAGATATTCATGGATGATTTCTCCATGTTTGGGAATTCATAGGAAGCATGCCTAACTAACCTAGAAGTAGTGTTGCGAAGATGTGAGGATACTAACCTGGTGCTCAATTGAAAAAAAAATGTCATTATATGGAAACCAAAGGAGTTGTGCTTGAGCATAAGGTATCCAAAGTTGGTCTAGAAGTCGATAAAGCCAAAATTGAGACCATTGAAAAACTCTCCCCTCCCCTCCCTTCTCCCCCTGCAAATGTGAAGGCATTACAAAGCATCCTTCGACATGCTAAATTCTACCGAAAGTTCATGAAAGTTTTTTCAAAAATACCACATCCATTAAATATGTTGTTAGAACTAAACAAACCATGCAACATCGACATGAAATGCTTGAAGGTGTTTGAAACACTAAAGCATGTGTCGGTAACAGCGCCGATTTTAACCACTCTTGATTGGTTGAAACCATTTAAGTTGATGTGCGATATAAGTGATTATGCGATGGGCACAACATTAATCCAACACAAGGAAAAAATTCTCCACCTAATAGCTTATGCTAACAATACACTTAGCAAGACACAAGAAAATTACACGACTACAAAGAAGGAATTGCTAGTTGAAGTGTTTGCTGTGAAAAAATTTTGGGCCTAC
>NW_028325536.1:0-4545 GCF_027475165.1 Benincasa hispida
TTAGTCTTTCGAGAGGGTTATCTCTCTCCCAAAATTCCCACAATGGAAAATTCTTACCAAAATCTTTACACCTTCTAAGGTCCCTAACACACTATTTATAACCAAGGCCCCTAGCTAATTACCCTTATGCCCTTACTATTATCCTACCAATAATCCTAATATAGGGCTCTCACAGATTATGCTTTATTACCTACTAGAATTTTGGAAGCAATAAAATTGGAATCTTCTTCGATATAGTTTGAATCAAGTACACATCTTCTATGATAGGAGAAAGACCATCTACAAATAAGGAAAAATATGTAGGATTCTTTCTCACTTTGTGATATTAAACTTCAGAATGACAAAACTACAGGGAAATGTTCTTCAAAGCAAAAACCAAACCACCAGCCCATATGAGAGGGCTGGAGCTCTCCACAAGAACTACCGTTCTATTACACGATATTCAAGATAACAACCCTAACTAAAGAGAAAGGTTAAATACCAACATTCCCTGCTAATTCCCTGTCTAGGGTGTATAACTTTTCCTACCCCTTATTTTATAAACATTCTTAATGGGGGGCATAACAAAATACTACAAATGTAAATACAATAAATCCAACAGATGTGTTAGAAGGTATATGAGGGAGAGGATGGAGAGTTGTTGAGTAGGTTAGTAGGCAGCTTGTATGGGGGAGAACAGACTCTCGTTAACGTCCCTTACTCCCACAAAATAACTAACCTCCCTCCACAATTACATTCTTACCCCTCCTCTTATATTGATGAATTATAGATGGTCTAACAGAACTATGATAGGAAGGGTATTAGGGTGGCTAGGAATACTATTAGGATGTTGAGGGTATATTACCAATTAATTAAGGAGTTTGTTAGGGAGAGTTGTAATAAATAGTGAGGGAAAAAGGACGAAGGCAAGCATTGATTTAGTTGGCTTTAGGCTTGAGTGAGAGTACTTAACAAGAGAGTGAGGGTCCCAGTATCTTGAATTCATTGGCTTGTCTTGTCTTCTTTTATCTTTTGTATTTCAATATATTTGGGGTTCTAAGGTGATGTTTTATCTATGTAGTAGACCCCCTGTCCATTTGGCTGCCACACGATGCTTGTGCGAATGGCATCTTTCTTCATCATGCTGCATGTATCTGTTGTTCACCACACATTTGTTTGTCCTCCATCTCGACTACTATTGCTGATTATAGTCAACTAACTGATTGTCACTCACCCCATCAAATTAATCCAGTTGCACTTTATAGTACCAAATGTTTGTTAGGCTAAAAGTCAAATTTCTTGAGGGTGTTTGATGTGACCTTGTGGATTGGGTTACATTAATTTGTTTATTGAATGAAAGTAGAAGAAAGAACGAAATAAATAAAAGTGAACAGAAAAAAAAAAGAAAGAAAAAGAAAAAAGAAGAAAGAAAGAAGGAAGAAAAGGAAGAAAGAAAAAGAAGTGAAGAGGACAGAGAGAGCTTACGTTTTCCCTCTACATTTTTTACATCTCTTGCAAGCAAACCTATTGTTTAACTAGACAAGGCAAGGCGTGTTTCAAGGGCAGATAATGATAGAAATATTATCAGAGTAATTGGGAACGTTGTTAAGGTTTTTCTTGTACTTTGAGCATTAGGTTCTTTTCATTTTATCAATGAAAAATTGTTTCTTTTTAAACAAAAAAGGAACGTTGTTAAGGTATCAAGTTGTAAGATAAGCAATTGTTTAACTGATTCTCACTCAAGAAGGATTTCCAAGTACCTCAAGTACTGGAGTGTCATTGTACCTCAAGTACTGGAGGGTCACTCAAGTAGTAAGGTTGAAACATCTTTAAACCCACAGTCTCAGCTGTTATGGTCAAATGCGGTCAAAGCAATCCTTGCTGAAATTTGGTTTGAAAGGAATTAGAGTCTTCCAAGATAAATCACTTGTATGGATGGATCCTTTTGAAATCATAAGGATTAATGCTTCTTCTTGGTGCTCTCTTTCCAAGTTTCATACAGATTTTTCTATTCAAGATTTATGCTTTAGATTAGAATGTCTGTCTTTCCAACTTAGTCTTTATATTATGTTGATTGCTTTTGTATTTCTCCCGTATTTTTGTTTTAACTACTTTTGTTTTCTTGTAATTTGAGTACTAGTCTCTTTTTATTTCTTCAATGAAAAATATAGTTTTCTTCAATGAAAAATATAGTTTCCTTTTCTAGAAAAAAAGTTGAAACATATTAGTGCTGAAAGCATAAAAAATGACAAGAGGAGATATCCCCTCAAGCTGGGCTTACAAAATGGATCTCCTGTTGGAAAAAAATTGATCACAATCATAGCTACAAAAAGGTCTAGAACATGAAGAGAAGATGGATGCATATCTTATAGAAATTCCGCAGGAATGCGATGCCATCACCGTGCGAGACTAGAGGATTTTAACCCATCCATGAAAAGGAATACCAATAAGCTGGATCAAGGACCTTGTCACCTTATCATTCAAAATATTCTGTGTTCATTCGTTAGTCATGAAATATTGGAGCAAATTTACAATGCATCGGGTGAACTTTGAATATGGGGTAAGGTAATGATTTGACCTCATAGTTCTTCTGTGCCATATTCTAATTTCTGATTGAAATTTGAAATTGCGTACGTCATTTGCTTTAATGATTTAAGGATCCACCTTGCCACTTCCTTGATATAAATGCTTTATTCAACAACATTGAAGTAGTAAAGAATGAAAGTTATTGATGTGCTTCAGGAATTCAAACGGATCAAAGGAAACATTAATTCGATGAGGGAACATGCAGAACTTTTGAGTTCTGTTAGGGATGACATCAACGAGTATAAGGTTAGCACGACCACCTCTGGGTTGACATTGTTACATGGAATGTGTTGACAGAGATATATTCAATGCATGTTAGAAAGTAACTCTTGCCCAATTTGTTTCGTACAGTTACCTGGAACCATGTCTCCGAGGGTGCAATTAGTGCGGGAAAGAGCTGCTATTCATGGAAGTATTGCTCATGTAAGCCTCAATAAAATTTATTGGTGATCTAGTCTCCTCCTTCAGTTCCCTTGCAATGCAGCCTTTTTTTTTTAAGCAAAATGTTTTATTTAAAGCAAGATGTGAGAATATAGAGATGAGCACTTGGGAGCATTAGGTTGTTTGCTAGACGTGCAAAAATCACTCATATGTGTAAGGAGGAAAATGAAAAAGAAAACTAACTTTATTTGTCAGTCAATATTCGTCTTTCATCATTCCCCTCGAGTATGGTTTTGCTTTAACCTTGGAATTTAGAAACGCATAACTGTCCATGGATTTGATATGTAGTTTAGCATTATGATATTAGCCTTTTCAATCATGGATTTTGATGTATTGCCGCAGTTCATGTTTTTCCTTTCTTTTTAAATTTGTCTTCTGCAGATGGACGAAGTAATAAGTCAAGCCCAAACTACAAGGGCAGTCTTGGGAAACCAAAGGGCCTTGTTTGGTGATGTTCAAGGAAAAGTGAAGCTTCTAAGTGACAAATTCCCAGTTATACGTGGCCTTCTAGGTAATTTACAAACATTGGTAAAGTCAGTCACTATTGTTTTCTGGTCCGTTTGGGCTAACAATAATTAGTTTCTGATGACACGATCAGGTTCAATTAGAAGAAGACGGTCAAGGGACACAATTATTCTGTCTGGAGTCATTGCAGCATGTACTTTGTTTCTCATTATCTATTGGCTTTCAAAATGATTAGAAAAGGGCGAATGTGAAAATTTGGAGTTTTGGTTTTGTAACTGTTTTTTATTTTATTTTTTAAGCAGCATCGAGATTGAAGAATTTATAGTGTTTCTTATGCCATTAAATTAAATTCGGATGTCTTTTTCTTACCTTCTATAATGCCACCATTTTGCCATTTCAAATTGGAGGTGAAACTTTGAAGCGTACGCGATGTACAGTAATAAGAAAGCAAATAGAAATATTGGTTTTCTATTGATGGAAATATAGAGCTTATTTCCGAGGGTGAAATGTAATTGAAATTATTGAGAATCAAGATTATGATGAAATGTTAAAATCGGTATTGGAATGAGTTCGTAAAACTGAAAAAAAAAATGGGAAATATGGTTGGGTTGAAAATAGTTGGAAGGGAATGTAATAGGGATTACAAATCATGTCTAAAGTCCTCAATCTAAATATGGGTTTGGAATTATAATCCTTTATTAGGGGGCATTTGGCGTGCATGTTTGGAATCTTAAACCTGGGAATGTTATGTATGGGGATTAGGCTAGAAGGTTTAGATAGCTTGGGTTTAAGAAAATTGTATTTGGAGTGCAGGTTTTGGAAGTAAGCCTTGTTTAAAGTGCGAACTTAAATAGTTGGGGAATGAAGTATGGATTTATAAATATTTAGTTTATGAAAAAAAATTTCTTGTATTTAATCACCGTTTAAATTTTAGATTATTTTAAATTTGTCATCTTAATTATTTTAATATAGTTAAGTTTAAAATAAACTAAAAAAATTTAGAAGAATATTTTTTTAAAAAAATTGAAATAGAGATTTTGACTAAAATCATAATATTATTTAATATATTATTTT
>NW_028325537.1:0-4500 GCF_027475165.1 Benincasa hispida
TTACTCTCAATGGATAAAAACAATTAAAAAAAAATCAACGGTTTTTCACCAACTCTGATGGTTCTTTTAGGTAGTTAAAGTTCATGGCAACTCTGAAAGACCTTCTTCCTGCTGTAAAGTCAACCACTGTAACTCATTATGATCATTCAAACGATCCATGGTTTAAGCAGCGGTTTAGTTCCTCAGAAGCAGAGCAAACTTCTGTTGTCAAGGTGAATCCTGTGCCGCCTTACTTGAAGCGTGGTGGATTTGTTCCAAGGAAAGTAGAGGATTTTGGAGATGGTGGTGCTTTTCCAGAGATTCACATTGCTCAATACCCACTTGATATGGGTAGAGACAAATTGTCCAAGCCTGGATCAAAGATCCTTCCTATTACAGTCGACGCCCATGGAAATGTTGCATATGATGCTATTGTCAAGCAGAATGAAAATGCTAAAAAGATTGTCTATTCGCAACATAAAGACCTTATTCCTAAGATTTTGAAAAATGATGAAGTGAGTGATGAAGATGAAGAGTTACAGAAAGAGATTGAAGAAACAACTGAGGAAACGAAGTCTGCACTCGAAAAGATAGTTAATGTGAGATTGAGCGCAGCACAGCCTAAAAATGTTGCCAAACAGTCATCGGATTCGAAGTTTATCAAGTATAAGCCATCTCAACAATCAGCTGCATTTAATTCAGGGGCCAAGGAGAGAATAATTAGAATGGTGGAGATGCCAGTTGATCCGCTTGAGCCTCCAAAGTTCAAGCATAAACGTGTTCCTAGAGCTTCGGGGTCTCCACCTGTGCCTGTTATGCACTCCCCTCCTCGTCCTGTCACTGTGAAGGATCAGCAGGACTGGAAGATTCCTCCTTGTATTTCAAATTGGAAGAATCCGAAAGGTTATACGATCCCACTTGACAAGCGCCTTGCAGCTGATGGGAGAGGCCTTCAAGAAGTTCAAATTAACGATAACTTTGCCAAACTATCTGAAGCTCTGTATGTTGCAGAACAGAAAGCAAGAGAAGCAGTTGCAATGAGATCTAAGGTTCAGAAAGAAATGCTTATGAAGCAGAAAGAGAAGAAGGAGCTGGAGCTCCGAGCATTAGCGCAGAAAGCTCGGTCTGAGAGAACTGGAGCTGCACCACCTCCTTCTTCAGTACTTTATCCATCTGATAGAAACACAGTAGATACTTCTGAGATGAAAGGGGAGTTTGAGCGAGTAAGAGAAAAAGAGAAGGATTTACCAAAGGAGACAAGGGAAGAAAGGGAAGAGCGGTTGCAAAGGGAGAAGATACGTGAAGAACGACGTCGAGAGAGGGAAAGGGAAAGAAGGTTGGAAGCTAAAGATGCTGCAATGGGAAAGAAGAGTAAGATCACAAGAGACAGAGATCGTGATATTAGTGAAAAGGTTGCACTTGGCATGGCTTCAACCGGAGCAGGTAGAGAGGGAGAGGTTATGTATGACCAAAGGCTATTTAACCAAGATAAAGGAATGGACTCTGGATTTGCCAACGACGACCAGTACAACATATACGACAAGGGCTTATTTACCGCCCAGCCCACTCTTTCAACCCTTTACAGACCTAAAAAGGATGCTGATTCAGATATGTATGGAGGTGCTGATGAACAGTTAGACAAGATTACAAAGACAGATCGCTTCAGACCGGACAAGTCGTTTTCAGGCACTGCAGAAAGGTCTGGACCTAGAGATAGGCCAGTTGAGTTTGAAAGAGAGGTTGAAGAAGCCGATCCATTCGGACTTGACCAGTTCTTGACTGAAGTGAAGAAAGGTAAGAAAGCTATGGATAAGGTTGGGTCTGGTGGGACAATGAGAGCTGGTGCTGGTTCATCGATGCGAGATGGCTATGAGGGTGGCTCTGGTAGAACTCGCATTGGATTTGATAGAGGCCATTAGGTACAATGCCATCAGTTTTTATCCTGTATTTGAGTATCACCACTAGGATTCTGTTCCATATATGAAGAATTTCAGTAATTTCCCCAAGTGGTGCTTTCCCAAACTGCTTCTACAAAACTGCATTTGGATTGTACTTGTTTGCCTCTGTTATTGATTGTGCTGTTTTATTTCTCTTTCTATAATTTCTTGTGTTGGAAGATTTCATCTGGATTCATTTTATTTGAAGGTGGTGCAATTGTAACAGTTATGAGTGTAGTCAATTTGCAAAAGCTTAGTGAACTTGTACCTATTGTAGTAATGACAGTACTGATTTTTGTCAATGGATCATAAGTAAATTTAAATTACTAGGTATTGTAATAATTGCTGTACAATTTATCGTTTAATTCACCTTTCTAGCATTTATGTCAAGTAAAACTGTGTTGGTTTTGTTGTTAGAATTAAGATCAACATTATGATGTGTAATCAATTAAACAGTACAAACTCAACTCTTGAGTCTTGATATTGAAAGTAAAGATGTTGAGAGATGAAGAGTATATTAAGAAGCCATATCTCAACTTATGAGTTTGACTTGTACCCATCCATGTTATGTTTTTTCATGTCAATTCAAGTTTCTTGCACCCATTATCATCTCAAGAAGTAAATGGTTTTGCTCTATTTATATACATGCCATTTATTCAAACCAAAGGTTCTTTGGTCCTCACACATGTACCAGTAGAGTTAAGTGCTCATTTTGATGGTATTAATAAATTAGTTAAAGCTTAAAAGTGAATAAAACCATATTAATTATCATCATTTACGTTAATCAACATTAAAATTTTTTTAATAAGTCTTGGGGAAGGATTTTTTTAAGCCAGAATCTCTATAATAGGTTAAAACTCATCAATCAGGTAATCTAATTTTCTGCATATCTAAATATGTTGGTTAAGTCTTAACTAATAATGAAAAAAGTTTTTTGTCATCAATTTTTTTGGATAGAAATACTAGTTTGGTCCATATAATTTGGAAGTTGTTCAATTTTAATCCATATTTTTCAAACATCTAATCTAAAGTCATTAGAGTTTCAATAATTTAATCTTTTGGTTTTTATTTAGTGTGATTTATTATCAGTTTGGTTTTCGTTTTTTTGTAATTTTCTTTTACTTCCAAATTTTTATTTTTATTTCTACTTTTGTTTTGAATTTGGTTCTTTGCTAATTGTAAATAAAAGTTGGGTCTAATTCTCTCTCTCTCTTTTTTCTATACATTGCAATTTGATATTTTTTTTCTTTTTTGACACTTTTAAATAGACACATACAGATACCATAATAATTCTAAACAACAAATATATCTATATCTATCTATCTATCTATATATATATATCATAATAATTAAAATACTAAAAGATACTTAATGTTAGAATTTCTTTTTAAGCGTATATATATCCTTTGTTCGGTTTGATTTTGATTGATAATTGGTTTTTCAAATAAAAAACCAATTCGAATTAATGCTTTTTTGTTCTCTCCAAATATAATACAATATATCCAATTTTATATTAAAAAATTAAATAAAATTGTGGGACTAGTTTGTTTTTTCTGTTTTTCGTTGCATTCTAGTGGAAAGACTAACATATAAGAAGTTTGTGTAGGAACCAACAAATAGTAACAATAAAGTTTAGCTATGCTCACGTTACCAAAACAAACATATTATTAACTATGAGGTCCCGTAGTTTAATTTTATTCCCTAGCTGAAGCAAACATAACTTAACTATGTCTGTGAATAGCACAATTTTTTTTCCTTTTTAAATTTAGTAAGGATTTTGTTAACAGAAACTTTCTAAAAGGCTAAAGAACAAATTCTAACTTTTATATTATTTAGCCATTTTGAAAA
Source organism: Benincasa hispida (assembly GCF_027475165.1). Taxonomy (NCBI): domain Eukaryota; kingdom Viridiplantae; phylum Streptophyta; class Magnoliopsida; order Cucurbitales; family Cucurbitaceae; genus Benincasa; species Benincasa hispida. The sequence goes on from NW_028325537.1 coordinate 3,765, forward strand.
GGAAACGAAAAAGAAAAGAGAAAATGTAGCAATGGTAATGCAATTCTTCCAGGACAAGCCACGCAAGAGATTCATTGAAAATTTGAAATCGACTGACTTCTCACCTCCGAGCGACGAATTCCAATTTCCAACACTGTGAAGAATCAAGAATCTCAACCCGCGAAGACGAAGACCTTCGCTAGCCATGTCGGAACCGATCAAGTTCGGTGTGCTTTCAAGTTTGTTTGATTGGATTCAGCGAAGCAAATCTTCCGCCAAGAAGCGTTCCAAGTTCCGTAAGTTTCTCGACACTTTCTGCACTCCTGCTGACTATTTTTCCGCTATCCGCTTGATTCTTCCCAACCTTGATCGAGAGCGCGGCACCTATGGCCTCAAGGAGTCTGTACTCGCCACTTGCCTTATTGACGCTCTTGGCATGTCTAGAGAGTCTGATGACGCTCGTCGTCTTATCAACTGGCGTAAAGGTGGTGCTAAGACTGGTGCTAATGCTGGTAATTTCGCTCTCGTTGCGGCTGAGGTGAGCCTTGCTTTTTTTTTTTTTTTTTTTTCCATTGCTAAAAGTCAAATTGTTGGCGAATTCGTGTGCTTTAGTTGAATGAATATATCCGAGTTAATGGCGATGAATTCCAACATTTTTCGACATTTGTGATAGGCTGAGTTTTTATTTATTTGTTTGTTTAGTAAGGAAATGGAAAAAGGAAGATTCTGAAACACGATAGATACTTATAAATTAATT
>NW_028325538.1:0-3525 GCF_027475165.1 Benincasa hispida
ACTCCCAATTTGGAGAAGATAAGTCGCATCTCAATAAAGAAAAATATCAGATGAAACAAATCTGCTGGATATTTTTAGATTAGGAAAAAATATTTTATAGGAAAATAATCTGCTGTCTGACACCGATGTTTAGACTATTTTTGAGATATTTGCAGAAACCAATGTCTTTGAAAAATATGAAGCCAACAAGTAAAATCTTCAACAGTTGCAATTTTCAACTGGAATTAGATACTTTGTTTGAAGAAGTTTCATAGCAAGTGACTAATTTTGGGAACATAACCACCATATCATATTCCTAAGATTTAGGGATATATAACATATTTGTAGATGAATAAAATAATAACAATTCAATAAAAAGCAATGAATAGTGATGCTATATTCCGTAATTAATGATTAATAAACATAAAAAGCTCTCTAAGTAATTAATAGTAAAATCATTTTGATTTTCTTTAATATTTTAATTAAAAAATAATAGGAATATTAAATAAGAGAGAATCTTCTACAAGGTTAAATTTGTCCAAAAAATATGCAGAAATCTAGTTATGGAGTGTCGTTCAAGTTTAGGTTATTTATGAAATATCGTCGGTGAAGTAGGTTGATTGTTTAAATCTTTCTTTTTTTTTTTTTTTTTTTTAGAACAATAGTTGGTGAGAAGATTCAAACTACAAGCGATAGTTACTAATACATACTATATGATAGTTTAGCTATGCTTGATTTGGTGGACCTTAAGTAGTCTAGGTTTGCTATTTTCTATCCATATTAATGTACTATCAACTTCTTCTCCATCACATGTTTCCTACTTGAATAATAAGCTACTAGTTTTCAATAGAATTAGATGATGTTTGACATGAGTAAAATTGATTTTAGAGAATTTGAAACCATTTCAAGTTGAATTTGGAGGAATTTGATGGTAGGTTATTTTTGTTGAGGTAATTGATTGAGAATTAATCCAAAAAAATGACTATCTAATTCAGTTTTGATTTGAATACTGTTGGTTGGCTATTTGTGAAATCACTTTTTTCTAAAATTTAAAAAATCTATATTATATTAAAAGGGACAATGAGGGAGAATATTTTCTCCTCATTTTATACTCCACCCCTATTAAAACACATCTTTCTGAAGCAGCTCTACTGAAAACGTTGAAGGTAACTACTATTTGATGATTGTCTCTTATTTGGGGGAGGGGAGAGGGGAGAGGGACCATACCTTTTTTCCAACAAAATACATCTTTTCATCAAGATCTATACATTTGATAGTGAAAATATATTATCAAATAAGAAGAAGTTGTGTTATTTATATATATATATATTTTCAATAAAGAATATAATGGTGGTATGTTTTGTGTATTTTTATGTGTCTCTCTTTAATCACTGGGTTTGTTTTTAAGAGATTTTTTTAATAGTGAAAAACTTATTATCAAATAAAATATTTCATCTATTCTTTTTTTCTCTTTTCTTAAGTATGATGTGTTTAAATTTGTTTCTTGGGACATTAAACAATACATTCAATGATTTTGTAATTTTATTTTTCACATACATTTTGAAACACCCAATATATTTGTATTTTTTTTTTAAATTTTTGGTATATTATTTAGTGTGTGTCTCTTTAATCACTAATTTTTTTCTCCAAAAGATTTGACTCCGATAATAATATTATTAAATAAGGTATTTCACCTATTTTTTTTTAAGTATTGTTTGTCATCTCTCTAAATTTTTTGATGTGTAAAGATTTGTTTAACGAGACATTTTGTGATACAATCAATAATTTTACAGACTTATTTTAGTTTCATATATATCTTGGAACACCCAATAAGTTTTTATTTTTTTGTTTTTAATCACAAGGTTCTTTTAAGTGACAATCGTATCATCTAATAAGATATTTTCATCTATTTGTTTTTCTTTTCTTTAATATAATTTTATCATCAAATGTGTATTACAAATTCGTTTTATTTTGAATGTAGTTTTTTGTGTTCGATTTTGGAATCCGACCTTTCTTGAGTATTTTTAAGATTTGAATGAACAACTTTTAATCAAAGGGCTTTATTTTTGGTACTGTATTTAAATTATGGTTGATTTAGTTGTATATGGTTATTATTATAATTATTATTTTACCTTTTTGAACTTCCAAATTTTGAAATCAAGATTCTATATCTAAACAAGTTTAATTGATCATTACTTTTTTAAGAATGTTTTCCAAAATAAAGTATTCTAAAAACAAACAGTATTTGGTTGCAATATTCTTTTTATTTTTTTTTCAATTTTTGCCTAGGATTTTTTTTCTTGGTATTGAATTTTCCCTTTAATTTGTTTATTATTTTTACATTTTTATGAATGTTCAAATCTTGAAAACAAGTTTATGTATCAAAACAATTTAAGAAGATATAATCATTTATCAATAACCTATTTGAAAATGTATATAAATATCACTACAAGAATTTTCACCTTTTCTCACACAAAAAAACGTTGGGCAAAGTATTAAAAATGTCGGGATAGGTTATGCCAACACATTTTTTTGCGTCGCATAATCGTCGTCATATCCATGTCGAGAGAAATTTCTCTTGACAAAAACTATTTTTGTCGGCATAAATACTATTTTTGGCAACACAATTGCTTGCGTCGGCATATGTTTTTTTTTCAACAAAATACAATTTGTGTCAGGAAAAGCATAGTCCTAAACAACAAAATTTCATTTCAATAGACAGATTTCTGCCAATGTTTAGTTGCGTTGGCAAAGTTATTTATAATTTTATATGTTTTTTGTAATAATTAAATAACCAATTTTTTATTTCCTTAATACCTAATTATGCACAAACAAAAACTAATCTTCAAACAAATCAATTGATGATAAATATAACAAAAGTAAGCTTATATATTTAAAAATAAGATTAATATTCAATATACAAGCTATAAAATTTTATGAACAAAAACTATATATACAATTAAATTTGAGCTTTTCTAACTTCTTCAAATCCCATATACAAAAAAAAAAAAAAAAAAAAAAAAAGTTTAATCTTCCCTAAGCCAAAATACCCTAAGTCAAAATAAGTGAGATACTAAACCAAACTAAGTAATCATCTCACAAAATCTTCTCGCAATGTCCAAAAAAATGATTTTTAAGAATTTACACGAGACTCTTGAAATAGGAAAAACAAAATGTTTAAAATGGTTATGAGGAATGATCTCTCTCAAGCTACAATATGTTGTCAATGTTCATAATAAAAACATAAACATCAAAAACAACGATTTTACTATCTAAAAAGTGATTAAAATGGTGATAATTAAGATGTGAACCCCTCCCCCACATTACGAGCATGTCGTAAATCCACTTAAACAAATAGATAAATGCCCTTTAAACCTCCACAACTATTAGATCCCTATAAATAACCCAAGAACTTATTCCTTTAAAGTCTACAATTAGGCTTCACGAATGTGTCCTAGTTCCACTTAAGCGCCATTTAAATCACAAAGTAGCAACAAATGTATAGAAATCGTCGAAGTGAATCCCTCCCCTCTAAATCCACCTAAA
>NW_028325539.1:0-1098 GCF_027475165.1 Benincasa hispida
GTAAAAAATATCTTTTGTCGTCTTTCTCGAATTGTTTTAATATTTTCGTTCACCATTACATTCTATAAATATTTTAATATTCATTAATTAAGTTTACAAAAATTAATTTAGCATTTTTAATACCTAATTAAATCATTTCATATTAATCATAATTAATCATAATAATGTTATATATTACTCTAATTATAATAATGTCTTCATAGTGTACTATCTCCCTGATGAGATGGTATTTTCTTTCGATGTATTTTCTGCGTTGTGGCTTTTCGATTCCTTTGAATTGGCAACTGCTCCACTGTTATCGCAACACAGGGTGATAGGTAGATGCATATTTGGAACTACTTCCAAATCCGTCAGGAACTTGCTTAGCCACACTGCTTCTTTAGCTACTTCACATGCAGCTACATATTCAACTTCTATTGTGGAGTCAGCGATACAACTTTGTTTGACGCTTCTCCACACTATAGCTCCCCCCTTAAGAGTAAAAACTGATCTTGAAGCAGATTTTTGCGAATCTACATCAGTCTGAAAATCAAAATTAGTGTATCCCGTAAGGATAAAATCCTCAGGCCCATACATGAGCATACAGTCCCTCATTCTCCAGAGATTCTTGAGGATATTCTTAATAGCAGTCCAATGACTGTGTCCAGGGTTAGACCGGAACATGCTGACAATTCCAACTACAAAGCATATATTAGGACGTGTACATAACTTAGCGTACATTAGACTCCCAACTGCTGATGCACGTGGAATTCTTTTCATTTCCTCTACTTCTTAAGGTGTTTTAGGACACTGTTCCTTTGAAAAATGAATTCTATGTCTAAAAGGTAACATACCTTTTTCGGAAGTTTGCATATTATACCTTGAAAACATCTTGTCAATATAAGATGCTTGAGATAGCGCTAGGGTTTTGTTCTTGCGCTTCCAAACAATTTGGATCCCAAGAACGTACTGAACATCTCCTAAATCTTTCATTTGGAATTGTGATGCTAGCCTTCTCTTTATGTCAGCAAGGAAACTTGTCTCATTCCCAATGAGCAAGATATCATCAACATAAAGAACCAAGAAAGCTACAGTTTTGTTGACTATCTTCTTGTAAAC
>NW_028325540.1:0-52231 GCF_027475165.1 Benincasa hispida
TAGAGTGAAATATCACTTGATTCTGGAAATTGTGCATCGAGGTAACGTGATTGTCATGAAGATTGCTTTGGAGCATACCGTTGTTGATCCCCAAAGGCTCTCACGGCTAAAGTTTCGAGGGTCATCTAGAAAGTTTGGGTCTACGGGACATGCGATATATTGTCTAGGGCAAGTGGGAGATATTACTGGGGTATAGTGTATGCCCTAGTTTATTGTATTTTGTACTTTCTTTGTATTGTACATTTGGTTCTCTAAGCTTTAGGACAAGTGAGAGATTGTTGGGTTTGGTGTCCTAAATCTCTCTTGTATTCTCGTAGTTTGTAAACATTGTATAAAAAATGTTATTAATAAAATAATTATTATTTTATGAGCATACGCTCAATCCAATAAACTAAGATTCTAGGTTATCTTATGTAATTTAAACATGTATGTAGAGACATATAGGTGGATCATATTTAAATAATAACCTAAATGATCTGTAGTAGATGGTACCTTATCCTGGTGACACTACAGATACAGCCCGCTTTGTAGATGTTACAAGTGTTGTAAAGTGTTACAAATGATCTGATCCTGATCATTCATGTAGAGACATGTAAGCGGGGTTATCCTATATAAAGAGTTTGTATAAGATTGGACCACAAAATGATTAGTCTCATTATATAATGCTGTTAATAATAGAGACTTACATTTCACTTGGATAACCATAGGTGACATGACCTAAATCCTAAGTAAGTTGTGAGCTCCTACCTATGAAGGCGATTCTTTGATTTGCATGGGTGAGAGTGGTCAGATCGTCGACTCAATATGCCTACCATTTTGGGGTTCCGTCTGATTGGGGAGTTGGGAACACAGCTACACAAGACGAAATTCACTCCTTCCCTAATGTTGGGGTAAGTAAATAAATTACTTTCTTAAGGGTTGTTTCCGGGTCTTGAATAATGTGGTCACACTCTCTCTTGGCCCGAGAGGGGCTTGTTCATAGTTGGACTATGACTTATTGTTCATTAGAGGGATCAGTAGTACTTAAGGAGTTAGATGTAACTACAAGGGAAAAATGGTCATTTTGGCCCAACTGTACTTACGAGCAATTTGTGAAGGGTCATTGCACTATTGACTGGTTATATCCAATAGACATAGAAATATATTTGAAGTACGAAGAGTGCAGTTATAGATATTTAGTGGAGTGATCGGCAGTTAATGGATGTTGGGTAATTTAATTAAAGTGTTTAATTAATCATCCAAGTACCATTGGAGCTTCAAAATACGGGTCCATAAGATCCCCTTTGTAGCTCAACAAGGATTATTAAGAATTAATTTTGGATTAATTTGAATTGTTTAAATTAATTGAGGGAATTTAAGATTTTCTATACGATCGTTTAATATTTTCTACACGATTGTTTATAAATATCCATACGATCGTTTATGATTTTCTAAACGAGTGTTTGGATTATCCTGAGCAATCGTTTGGAGAATCCTAAACGATCGTTTAGGATTATCCACATGATCGTTGAGGATTATCCAAACAATCATTTAGAATTATCTACGTGATCGTTCATGATTATTCCAAACGATCGTTTAGGATTATATGTACACATACCTCATATAGACGTTGGACTAGCAGCTTTATTTCGTTGAGTTGTTGGCCCATCAGGTGATGTTGGACAATAAAGGTATCACCAATCTGACGCACCATGGTAGTCAGGTTCACCAAATCTTTTCAAACTTCTTTTATTTCCTCCCTAAGAACTTTGTATGATTTGGAATGACGATGTTTGAAGGACTTATGTTGGGTATTTGACGATTCTGTTGGGATTGATGCTCTAAATCTCGTAGGATCCTGTAGTTTGTAAACCGTGTATGAACAAACATTTCAATGATTAATATATTTGATATTTTATTCACTCTGTCTATGAAATATTTGATATTTTAGTTGCATTAATCACAAACCAATAAACTAACATCCATGATTATCGTTGTAGCTTAAACATGTATGTGGATACATATAGGTGGATCATGTTTAAGTGATAACCTAAATGGTCTGTAGTATATGGATAATGTTGGGTACCTTATCCTAGTGACACTACGAGTATGGCCCGCTTTGTAGCTGTTACAAATGTTGTAAAGTGCTACAAATGATCTGGTTGTGATAATCCATGTATTAGACATGTGAGCGAGGATATTCTATACAAAGGAGTTTGTATAAGATCGGACCACAAAATGTTTAGTCTTTTATATAACGCCGTTCGTAATTGAGACTTTCATTTCACTAGGATGACCATAAGTAACATGACCTTAATCCTGAGTGAGTTGTGAACTCCTGCCTATGAGGGCGGTCCTTTAATTTGCATGGGTGATAGTGGCCAGATCGCTGACTCAAGAAGCTTGCCATTTTGGAGATTCGTCTGATTGAAGAGTTGGAAACTCAGCTACATAAGATAAAATTCACTTCTTTCCCAAAGCAGGGGTAAGTAGATAAATTACTCCCTTAAAGGCTGATTTTGGGTCTTGAACAATGTGGCGTCACACCCTCTATTGGCCCGAGAGGGGTTTAGTCATAGTGAGACTATGATCTATTGCTCATTAGAAGGATCAGTGGTACTTAAAGAGTTAGATGTAACTATAGGGGTAAGACGGTAATTTGGCCTAGTTGTACTTACGAGCAATTTGTGAAGAGTCATCATACTGTTGATTGGTTATATCCAATGGACACAGAAATATATCTGTAGTGCGAAGAGTGCAGCTGTCAGTCTTTAGTGGAGTGTCTGGCAGTTAACGGATGGTGGATAATGTGATTAAAGAGTTTAATCAGTTATTCACGTGCTATAAGAACTTTAAGCTACAGGTCTATTTGGTCCCCTTGGTAGCTCAATGGATTTAGTTGAGAATCAGTTTTTGGATTAATTTAAAATGTTCAAATTAATAAGAGGGAATTTAATTATATACAATATAATTCAATTAATTCAATTATATATGATATAATTGATATAATGTATTTGATACATTATTGTATAATTATAGGAACAAATATTTGAATATGATTCAAATATATTTTCTATGAATAAGATTCATAGTTTTTAAATTTCATATAAATATTATTTATATTAAATGCCATAAATAGAGAAAAAGAACTATGGTTTATATATTGTATATGATGCAATATTAAAACTATAATTTATAAATATAATGTGATAAGTTGGTGATCATATTTATTTGGGAAGTTAATTGGTTTTATGGGGAAAAAAATGGGATATGTGAAATATGATTTTATTATTCCAAATGATCAGAGTTACTCGATAGAGATCTTCTAGATGATTTCTTTGAGAGACTATACAATCAAGTAAGAAAGTCTATGTGATAGACTCGTTTTTCTACACAATCAAGAGATATATCTATGCGATAGCTTTTTCTTCTAAATGATTGTCTTTCTCCTCCAACTCCAAACTCCCCTCTAACCAAAATTAGCCAGAGCTCACCAATCCTAGATTCTCACACCAAGAATACCAAGGTCACTAAGTGGTAGTGTCCCCTTTTCAGTTCAAGTTTAGTTGCTGCTGATCGAGGAGAGTTCATGACTTGTTTGACGCATTTATGAACAAGCTAGTTCGAGAGATTTACTTGAAGAACATTTCTTCAAAGGTATAATCTCTAAACTCTTGTTTATTTATTCAAAAGCATGTTGTAATTTATGTCTTATGCATAATATGTCTATTTTACTGTAAATGTATGTGTTCAATCGAAATGGGATTTGGACGATCCGCTTTCATTCATATGTTCTCTGTCAAAAGAGTTCCTTCAAATTCATCATGTCCCCTCTTACCCTTCTCTAGTAAGTCTGAATTGGCCTACGTGATTTGGGCTTTATGGCACGATGCTTAGTTATATGTTGCTCTTGTTCACCAACATGGGGTTCATCGGATGAAGGGTTTTCTTGCTCCCCAACATGTTGGTCTAACCCATCATGCCCTCTGAAAGACTCATAGGTATCGAGAGAGTGATCATGCCCCTCAACCTCCTCAACCTCTTCAATCCTTCTTCCTTCAACATCATAGCTCACCTTCTTAATCCTTCTTCCTTCCAACTGATCCTCCTTATACCTTATCTCCTCTACGCTCGGTATAAGTCTCGTCAAAACAATAGACTGTAGATAAGTGAATGAGTAAGTCAGAATGCATGAAACTATGATAGATGCCAAGAATTACTAAGGGATCGGTTACTTACTTTTTTTAGCTGAAACACATTCTTACTCAATGATTTATAAGATGGACCATGAGAACAAGTCCATCTAAGAATTCTAGGAATTGCAGCCTTGCTGACTTTGGTAGCTATGAACTTGACATAAATAAAATTTTGTGAGCCCAAACATATAATATGAACTGCAACCTTGCTTTTGTTACACATCAATATTAATACACAGATTAAAATCAAATGGAAATGAAAGTACATACTTGGAATGCAAGTGCAAATCCCTTTATACAATATATGAGGCATGATGAGCATTTCTGCTTTCTTTGTCTCATGCCTCCTTCTTACCATGCATGATAGTCTTCATACTATTCAACCTACATTTCAAAAAGATAAACAACCAGTCATAATGTCTAAAGACATCAAGGTCATTAACAATCCCAAATGTCTATACATCAAATTGGGTTTTCTTGTCTTTTCCAATCATCACCGTTTTGATGAATAATGTCAATGCAACCTTGACAGCATCTTCATCGTTTGTAAAAGTGAACTTCTCGAATGCATTCTCCACGTCCTTGCAAGAACTATCCTTATCATTTGGGTTCTTTGGTCCAAGAATGAGTTGTCGCAGTCTCTCATGGCTTGTTTCACTGTCTACAATTTCCTTGGTCGGCCACAACCCAGTTATCAGATTAAAATCATCTTGGGAGAATATGACCTTCTTCCCCAATATGTTAAATGATATAACATCTGGGTTTGCATCCATTACCTCCCTCAACAAAAAATGGTGAAAAAATTGCCCATTAAATACAGGATCTACATCCAACAGTGGACTAAAGGCCATTGTTCTAAACATTATCATCTACTCTTCTGTCAACTTATTCTTAATAACAGATGCAGTTTTGTGGACTTGGCAAGAAATTGTAGCAGGGAAATATTTCTCAATAGGGACGGCCATCTTAGCAACCTGAAACAATACATTACCACAATAAGTAAATGATCGCATAATAAAAACTAAACGATCGTATAACAAATAAATAAACAATCATGTAACATAAAAAAAAATGATCGGATAACAAACGACTAAACGATCGTGTAACAAACGACTAAACGATCACATTACAAATACCTAAACAATCGCATAACAAACAACTAAACAATCGCATTACAAATACCTAAACAATCGTGTAACAGATAATTAAATGATCGCATTACAAATATCTAAGCGATCGCATAACAAACAATAAATGATCATATTACAAATACCTAAACGATCGTATAACAAACAACTAAACAATTGTATTACAAATACCTAAACGATCACGTAAACACCACTAAACAGTCGCACATTGTTTTCTAAACGATTATTTATGTCTCTAATCGATCGTTTAAAGTGTTGGGTTGTATGTCCTAAAATTTGCAGTTTGTAATGTTAAAACATATTCTATTATCAATAAAGATGTTATTGATGTTTATTCAATAAAATTGTTGTTGAATAGGTAAATTGCACTTGTAAATACTAAATCCAATAAACTAAAAATCCATGGCTATTATATGAATACTTGAACTTTATGTGGCGACATAAAGATGGATCAAGTTTGAGTAAATAGCCAAAACAGTCTATAGTATATGAATAAGATTGGGTGTCTTATTCCGGTAACACTATCAAATGTGGCCGACTCTATAGTTGTTACAATTTGTTGTAAAGTGCTACAAATGAAGTGATCCTGATTCATTCATGTAGTGACATGAGGAACAGAGGCATCTTATGCAATGAGTTTGCATAAGATCGAACCAAGAAATAAGTCATTCTTAATTTATAACATAGTTTACTATTTAAGACTGACTGTTTCAAATCGATGACCTAAGTAACTCGACCTTAATCCTAAGCTAACTATGAACTCCTATTTATTTGGGATTATCCTTAGATTTTCATAGGTGAGGATTAACTCAACAACACCGGCTCAATAAGCCTTCTATTTCAAGGGTAAGACCGAGTAGATAGTTGGGGACATAAGGTACAAGATGGAATTCACACCTACTCGACTCTTAAGTACTGAATCTAGGTCTTGAACAAGGGACCTCACCCTTTCATTAGCCCGAGAGGGACTCGGTTTAGTGATTGGATCAAAAACCATATGTTCATTAGAGGATCAATTGAACATTAGGAGCAAGATGTAAATTCGAGGATAAAATAGCATTTGACTCAGCCGTTATTACGAACACCTGTGAAGCATCGACTTACTGATTATGGTTAAATCAAGTAGACAGAAATATATCTACAGTGAGGAGAGTGAAACTACTGAGCTATAATGATGTGTCTCGGTAGTTAACGAATATTGATTAATTCGGTTTAAAGAGTTTAGCCAATTAATTTCAAATCGTTGGAGCTCATGATCTTTAGGTCCATAAGACCCCTTTACTAGCTCGTAAATCTTGAATTAGTAAATTGAGTGAATTTGAAGCATTCAAATTCATTTCAGAAATTTATTTTAAAGTATTCAAATTTTAAATTAGGATTTGAATTTGAATTGTTCAATTTCAAATTAGGGTTTGGGTAATTATATTTGATATAATTAACGTTTAATTTATCAAAACTAAACGTAATTGGAGAGTTTAAAATATCCAAATATTGATTTAAATAATTATTACATGAATACGATTCATGTTTAAAATTAGGTATTTGGTTAATTTAATATATGATATTAAATTATTATTTAATTAATTAAATTTGTTTAATTACTTAAAATCAAATTAATTTTCAGGTTTCAATTCAATTTTAGAAATTGAATTTTGGAATTGATTAATTTTGAATTAAATCAAAAGAAATTGAAAATTAATATTTTAGTTACTAAATTCTCGCCTAGGATTATCTAAGCAATCTCTTGAGAATGAATACACGGTCATATAACAAAAGTTGAGAGATCGTTTAACAAATAGTAGGCGCGAACCCTAAACGATCGGCGAGAATCCAAAATGAATATCAACATGCATTCAAGGAGAAGAATTACATACCTTTCAAGATCAACGATGATGGAAAATGTGTAAAAACGACTGGCAAAAAGGTGGCCAAACGCTCGGATGAAGATGTGAGATGACGAGTTAGGTACGAGAGCAAAAACGAGAGAAAACGAGAGCCAAAATCATACGGTGAGAGAAGATGTAAGCGAAAAAGTGGGGTGAACGATGCTTTGTAGCACGGTTTGAAGAGTTTCCAAATGTTTAAAGGAATTTGATGTTTTAACGTTGCTCAATAAGTATGTTTTAAAGTAGTCACTCTTTGGGCTAATAGCTACCTTTGTCCAATGTTTTCTTTTTCCCAAGTAGCAGTCAACATCCTAGAGGGTAGCTGTTCTACGAGTCTGCCACTCAGTATTCAAGGGTTGAAGTGAAGTTAACTTAGGTTGTTAACGGTTGTCCTTCATGTACATATTAGGGACCTAGACTAGTTTTGAGACGGGAACATAATTTGTAGTTGATCATGTTATGGTTTACATGTATGAGTCTGGCATTTGTTTTATCTGCTTTGGTTGTTTGTTTGAGAAATTAAATGTTATAATTGTCTATAAGGTGTTTAAGCTTTTGTTGTGAAGGTAGAGGGAGGAGGTTTGACAATTTGTGTAATAAGAGGGTTGGCATCAGCTGTCTTCACATCTTCTCTTAGGATAGAAAGGGTTTCTGGGAGAGGGTGTGACAAAACGCATCAAATTGGGAATGAATGGCTGGGATGGAAGTGTTACCCAGCCATATGATATCTGGTGATTTTTACTATCCCAATCCTCTAATCTTTCAACAAACTTGCTATCTTCTTCAATGGCACTTTTGACAGGTTGAGCGATATCCCCAGTAACAATTCGCCACAGCTTGCGACCAATTAAGAAACTCTTCATTTGATAGACCCAAGTAATGTAGTTGGTGCAATCAAGTTTTTGGGATTGGTGTCCTAATTCTCTCGGAGTCTCGTTATTTGTAATATACACATTGTTATGAATAAAATAAGAGTTATTTTATCTGGCATTTACTCATATCCAATAAACAAAGCTCCATGGTTATTGTTTGAAAACTTAAGCATGTATATGAGATATACAAGTGGATCATGCCTTAAGTGATAACCTAAATATGTCTGTAGTATAAGGATTAAGGAGGGATTCCTGATCCTGGTGATACTACAGATACGGCCCACTTTATAGAGGTTTGCAAGTGTTGTAAACTACTACAGATGGTAGATCCTAACCATTCATGTGGAGACATGCGAGCAGGGATGTCCTATACAAAGAGTTTGTATAAGATCGGACCACGAAATGATTCGTCTCTGTATATAACGTCGTTGATACTGGAGACTTACATCTCACCTAAACGACCATAGGTGACATGACCTCAATCCTGAGTATTTTGGGAACTTCTGCCTTTGAGGGTGGTCCTTTGATTAGTATGGGTGAGAGTGTCCAGATTTTCAACTCAACATGTCTACCTTTTTGAGGACTTGTCTAATTCGGGAGCTGGGAACTCAATTACACAAGATGAAATTCAGTTCTTCCCCGAAACAGGGGTAAGTAGATATATTGCTCCCTTAAAGACTGATTTCGGGGCTTGAACATAGTGGCCACAGCTTCTCTTTGGAAGAGAGAACTCAGTCAAGTAGGACTATGACTTATGTTCATTAGAGGGATCAGTGGTACTTAAGGAGTTAGATGTAACTACAAGGGCATAACGGTTATTGGCCGAGTTGTACTTACGAGCGATCTGTGAAGGGTTATCACACTGTTGATTTGTTAAGATGGACACATAATATATCTGTAGTAAGGAGAGTTCAGCTGTCGGTCTTTAATGGAGTGCCTGGCAATTAACAGATGGTGGATCTTGTGACTAAAGAGTTTAGTCAGTTATTCACGTACTGTTGGAACTTCGAGCTACAGATCCATAAGGTCCCCTTGGTAGCTTAATGGATTCAAGTTGAGGATAAGTTCTTGGTGTTGATTTGAAATGTTCAAATTGACAAGAGGTAATTCGATTATATATGATATGATCAGTATGATGTATGAGATACATCAAGTGGAGGATTAATGTAAATGAGATTTATATTAAGGACCATGAAATAGAAAAAGAGCTATGGTTTATATATTTCATGAGATGAAATATTAAAACTATAGGTTATAAATATACTATGGTAAGTTGGTTATCATATATATTTATAATAATATTAATTATTAGATAATTATCTCTTTTTCTCTAATAACCAATTGAGTGGGAGGTTATTGGTGGTTTCATGGTAACCATGAAATAAAAGGAAAAATGTTTTTCCTAAATTTAGTAATGTTGATTTGAGATTTTCATTCTCGGAAAAGTTCTCACAAAAAGGTTGTCAAGTAAATTAGATTTGCTAAAAGACAGCTTGGATAGACTATATGATCGTTGAGTATTTCTATACGATAGACACTCAGCTGGCCGATTAGCTAAATGATCACATAGCATTTCCTAAACGATCGTATAGCTTTTGTTAAACAATTGGGCATCGTCTATACGATAGACATCTGCCATCTCCCACTTGCTCAATCGTTTACACGATTATTCTCCTCCAGTCTCGTCCTCTAACCAAGTCCACACAGAGCCCACACTTCTAGATTCTCACACCGAGAATACCAAGGTAGCCATTATGGTGGTGTCATACTCAATTCGACATTGTCGAGGTTATTTGGAGGTCGTTTGTGGTGTTCGTGTGGAGTCCGTTGTGTTCGTGATCTTGGAGATCACGGTGTTCGATTTCTTTGTTGATCGTGTTGTGTTGCGGTCATGGTGGACGAGCGTTCGTGTGTTGTCGTCTTGCTGTGAACGAACGTTCGTGATAAAAGGTGTTGAAGATGAGTTTTCAAAGGTATGTTTGTTCTTCCCTTAATCTTAGTAAAGCATGTTGTAATTTCACTTTATGCATGACCGTATGTTTCTGTTTCTTGATTATAATTGTTAATGTTCAAATACGATTGAAATTTGGAACAATATTTCTGCTGCTCATGGGATAAAATATGTATTTTTTGTCTATTACAAAGAAGAATGAATGGAGGGGAGGACGAACGGCTTCTAGGTTAAAAGGTTGAATCGGACAAGCGTTGGATCTGAAGCGGGTGCACCGGGTCGGGTCACGTGGGTGCGTCGGATCGAGACAGGTAGGTTTGTCGGGTCGAGGCAGACAGGCACTGGATCTAAAGTAGGTAGAGCGGGTCAGGTCAGATGGGTGGCCAGATTGAGGCAAGCGACCGCGCTAGGTCAGGGTAGGCAAACACACTGAATCGGTGCAGGCGGGTGCGCTAGGTTTGGATCTGAACAAGCGACAGCGTGGTGAGGCTCTCGCGATCTCTGAACTGCACATATCAACTAAAGCGGTGGCGACATGGTAGATAAGCGACGTGGATCTAAGACTGAGCAGGCGATGGTGTGGTGAGGCTGGATCGGAGCATAGACGGGCCAGCGACACTGGGAGAAGGTCAGAGACGCTGGGAGCAGATCAGCAACGTTGGGAGCATATCAGCAATGCTGGGAGCAGATCAGCGGCACTGGGAGCATATTGTACTGTATGAAGAATTACAACAATGCCCTAATTTTTCCTTTCGTCTCTGATACAATATAGAAAATATCACTATATTTTTGTATTTCTGTACATCTAAAAGGTAAAATACAAGGGTTATTTATATATGGAAGAATACCCATAAATGGATACATAAAAACCTCAATAACCCATATATTCTAGCCTACAAAAATGTAACAACTTAACTATACCAACAAACTAAACCCACAATTATTCACTTTTGCTGCTACTTTGATAAAACCATAATCCAACATTAATGTTGTTTCTGTTGATGTTTGGCATTCAAAGCTGGGTCATCCCTCCATTTCTCATCTTACTGCTTTAAAGAATGTTTTACTAATCGAATCCTTTAATATAGATATTGTTGGGAATATCCTAGAACTCGTAGTTCGTGTTAAACATTCTATTTATCAATAATAATGACTTGTTGATTTTGCATCTTATTATGAAAATCCAATAAACGCATCCTTGGCTATAGTCTGAATGTTGTAACCTTATGTAGTGACAAACAGGATCAAGTTGACAGTATATAGCCTAAATGGTCTAATAAGTATATGGATGAAATTGGGTATCCCATCCTAGTAACATTATTGAATGCGGCCCACTCTGTAGTTGTTACAAGAAGTTGTACGGTGTTACAAACGATGTGATCTACAAATCGTTCATGTTGAGACATGTGAGTGGGGGCATCCTATGCAATGAGTTTGCCTATAGACTAGACTACGAAAATAGTCACTTTTCTTTATAACAACTGTTTACTGTTAAAACTGACTATTTCATTTATCATATAACCTAGGTTAACTCGATCTTAATCCTGAGCTAGCTATGAACTTCTGTTTGTTCGGGATTATCTTTTGATCTGCAAATGGTGAGAGTAGTCCGATAGCACTGCTCAATAAGCTTATCATTTTGAGGATAAGATTGGATGAATAGTTGGGGACATAGCCTTGCAAGATGGAATTCACTCCCACCCTATTTAGGGTTAGCAGATAGGTTGTTCTCTTAAGTACTGATTCCAGGTCTTGAACAATCGAGGCCTCGTCTTCTCATGATAGAGAAAGAATTTGATTCATAGAGATTATGAATCAAAATTGTTCATTAGAGGGTCAGCATGAACTTAAGGAACAAGATGTATTCACAGGGGTAAAATAGTATTTTTGACCTAGTTGTGATTACGAACAAGCTGTGAAGGATCGACTTACTGATTATGGTTATTAAGTGGACATAATATATCTACAGTGAGGGAAGTTCAACTATGAGCTATAGTGGAGTGTCCCATTAGTTAACGAATGGAGGTTAGATCGGACTAATGAGTTTAGCCAATTAATCTCGAATCGTTGGAGCCCATGATCTGTAGGTCCGCGAGGTCTCCCTACTAGCTCGTAAATGGTTAAGCTTTAGAGTAGCTTGAGAAATTAATTTGAAACGTTCAAATTAAACGGAACATGAGAATATATATTTAAATATGATTTAAATATATGAAGATGATTAATTGTGCAAAAATTAATTTAATATTTGATATTAAATTAATTTATATTTTAAATTAATTTATGAAATTAATTTTAGAAAATCATTTTTCAGTTTTATTAATCAAAATGGTTTTGAAATCAAATTTTGATTTTAAAAGAAAATTGAAAATCGGTTTTGCATGGTACAAAATGGAAAATGTTGTTTTTCCATTATCACCTTCTTCATGCTCACAAAAAGCCCATCTTCTTCTCTTCATTAATACTCCAAGCATGAGTTGCAAGCCATGCAATTCACTTCTTTGCATGTTCATCTGCAATAAATAAAGAAGTTTGGAGTGATTTGAAAAAAGCTAATACATAAATTTTGAGAGATCTCTGTGAGAAGAAAGAGTTCTTCCAATTGGGTTGTTGTGAGTTCTTCACTGTTCTTCATCCATTCAAGTTGTTCTTGAGTCCCACAACTCTATCTAAAACTCCAAGAGGATAGTGGAGAAGATCTTGAGGTGGTTCACAGTGATCTTTGGTGAAGACCGTTGCTGTACAATCAAGTTCTTGGAGAGTTCTTCAAAGGTATGATCTTAGAACCCTCTTTTTAGAAAAGCATGCTTTAGTTTCTGCCAAAATTAGTGAATTTGAATGCTTATGGATCCTTGATACTTCCGCTGCGTGTTATTTAACTCTTTCAGATACTACATGCTCTTTAGCTAAACAAAAGCAGGTGTCTTTTGTGTCACATCAGAATCATTCTAGTTTAGTTTTTTTACCTCTTACATGCTGATATTTGGGACCCGTTTGCTACACGCTCACATATTGGACATAGATTTTTCCTTACTGTGGATGAACATAGTAGATTTACTTGGGTGTTTGTGTTGAAAATAAGCCGGATGTTTTGAACACTGTACCCCAATTTTTTCAGTATGCTGAAACTCAACATGGAAAGAAATTAAAAATCTTTCGTTTAGATAATGCATCATAACTATTATTTGATAACCAACACATCTTGAATATTACCAAGAGCCTTGTATTTTCATTCTCGAGTTCCTTTACATTTTTGGAATGAATGTATTTCTTATGAATCGCATACCATCATGTATCATTTAGTGGAGGACTCCTTATGAACTGCTAAATGAAAAGGTGCTTGATTATTCTTCATTAAAGAATTTTTTATGCTTATGTTTTGTGTTCACATTATCTACTGGCCGCTCTAAGTTCTCTTGAAGGGCTATTCCAGCTGTTTCTGTGGGATATCCTCCATGTATGAAAGCATATCGAATGTTTTACATTGAAAAGCTTCATTTCTATGAGATGTTATATTCCAGGAAGGAATTTTCTGTTTCACAACAAGGAGACTTTGTTCCCAATGTAGTTGCCTCAACCATTTAATGTTGATATTCCCTCTTTGCCTACATAATCTGCAGTTATTGAGCAAATGCTATAGCTTTCTACTTCTCGAAATGCTTCCTTTTCCCCTGCAGTTGTACCTTGAAACACAAATCGCGTTACTAAAAGCATGTTCACAAGTGATTCTAAACTAATCAAAAATCACTTTTGTTCTTTTCGAAATCACTCTTAACCGTGCTTTTAATCATTCAAAATCAATTTTGATGATATGAAAATTCTATTCGAATTTGTAAAATTAAATATTACATTAGTTTTGAGTGATTAAAGTCGTGTTTGGAATGATTTTGAACATGATAAAAGTGATTTTAACCATTTTTAAATTACTCTCAAACATGCACTAAAGCACCATTATCTTATTTTAAAGATTACCACTATGGGCTTATTAATAAAACCCCTTTGCCACCATTATCAACTCGTTGTCCTCTACATGATCTTGTTACATATCATAACCTTTCTTTAGATTTTTTGTGTTTCTCTTTAGACGTTTCAGCTCAATATGAGCCTCAATTTTACCACCAAGCTCCACCATCGATAATTGGAGAGAGTCTATGAAACTTGAACTCAAACCAATGGAGGAAAATAACATATGGGAAATAGTACATTTACCGCTATCCAAGCATGACATAGGGTGCAAGTAGATATACAAGATTAAGCATCGTGTTGATGGATCGATTGAAAAGTATAAGGCTATACTTGTAGCCAAAGAATATACATAACAAGAAGGACACGATTTTATTGAAACTTTTTCACCTATGGCAAATTAGTAACAGTTTGTATACTTCTTTTTCTTATAATTGGTCAGTTCTACAACCTCATGTAAATAATGCATTTTTGCTCGGAGATTTATATGAGGAAGTGTATATGGACGGGCATGAGGAGGAGATTGTTCATGCCGATAAACTTGTATATAAGTCATTCAAGGCATCAAATTATTATTTATGCTTTATTTAATAATTTTTATGTGATTTTATTATTTTTTCAATTTTATCCTTTTTATGGCATTTTAAGTATGAGTATTTTTGTCTTTTTACTATTAACTATAATGTGGCATTAGGGTTTTAACATATTAATCTCCATTAGTTTTCATCAATCGAATGCAGACCCTTATTTGCTCGAGTATATGGAAACAATTTCTAAACTCTTCTAGTTTATGTCAATTACATTATAATTACTCAAACAGATCTTGAATAAATTGATAAATTGAAAAGTCTGAGAGATTTAAACTAAAAGATCTTGGTGTTTTGAAATATTTCCTTGGTATTGAATTAGCTCGATTAGCAAACATCCAGCATAACACAATTAGTTATATAAGAGCTTAAATTGAAATGGTAAAAAATGGAGTTCATATATATAAATTTTTTTTTTGCTATATTTGAAAACCTAGAAAACATTGCAAGATTTGTTAATACTTTTTTGGTTCCCGTTGCAATTTTCTTTATTATGAGGGTAAAAAATTCCAATCTAATAATTCTTTTAGTATTTTCAAGTAAAATACTAAATACAACCAAAATTCTAAAATATTAAATTTTATCGATATGATGATGTTTCTATTTATCCATAAATTTGATTTAAAAAAAGATGAATTGACATTTCCTATATATCGTAAAATATTAAACAAAATATAAAAACAAGAAAATGTTTCTATTTATCCATAGATTTGACATAAAAAAAAAAAATGAATTGATATTTCCTATCTATCGTAAAATATTAGACAAAATATAAAAACATGAAAACAAAGCGTAAACAAAATATCATCAGTATGATCCCAATATTATTAGTAGAATTAACTTAATTGGAAAGGTGAAATTATTTTGTCAACTTATTTTCAAAAATATCCATCAACGGTGGAATTTAAAACTTTAGTTCAAATAACATTTTTAAATAAATATGAAATCTTCTCGAATTCTAGTTACTTTAGTAAATCTTAAATTTAATCTTTATATTTTTGATAAATTTTAAATTTAATTTTTTTGTCGAAATGAGTTAAATAATAATAATAATAATAATTTTCATACCAAAAAAAAACCCTTGAGTATTTTGAAATTTATAAAAGGAATGCTAATAGACTTTTTTGTCCTCTCAAAATATCAACAATTAACTAATTTCATTAATTATTGTTAAGATTGATTAAAAGTACATGACTAAAATTGGATCATTTAAAAGTACCGAAACAAATTAAATGAAACCTAAAGTACTATAACTAAAGTGCATGACTAAAATTGGAGGTGTGATTTTGGAGATATATGGTCCTAGGGTGGTGTTTGATGCGGCGAGTAGTAGGGAGGCGCAGTTATCAAATTTTCTGGATGGAGAGGGGGCTTAAAGGTGACCTTCTGTTTCGCGTGAGTTGCGTGAGATTTGGGGTTTGATTCAGACAGTGGAGCCTAGGGTGAGTGGTGAGGATTATTGGGTGTGGGTACCGAGTGCTAATGGTTGATTTTCTATTGCGAGTGTGTGGGAGAGTTTGCGTCACTGTTGTCCTAGGGTGTCTTGGGTGCAGCTTCTGTGGTCTGGGAGTGGTATTCCTCGGCACTCTTTTTGTGTCTGGCTAGCTATGCGGGATAGGTTGGGTACTCGAGATTGGGTTAGGAGGTGGAATGTTTCGTCTAATTATGTGTGTCTCTTGTGTGTGGGGGGTTGGGAGTCTGGGGATTATTTATTCTTTGAGTGTGAGTTTGGGAGAGAAGTATGGTCGAATGTGTTGCGTCTATTGGGGTTGTCTCATCAGGTGGCTGGGTGGGATGTCGAGCTAAGTTGGGTTTGTCGAGTGGGAACGGGTAAAGGGGTATGAAGTAAATTGTTTCAAGTCTTCTGGTGTGCTTCTATTTATTATATCTGGCAAGAGAGGAATCATCGGCTGCATGGAGGTCGTCCAAGGACAGTGTCTGCTTTATTCCATCTTATTGTCTCTATGGTTGGTGCTCGTGTTGTTTCCTGGCAGGTTGATCTTGGTCTTCTCTAGTTTTCATTAATGTTATTTCTTCCTTATTGTGTTCGGCCTTTTGTTTTTTTGGGTGTTGCCCTCGATTTGTAGAGTTTGCTTTGTTTCGTGACTGTTTCTCTAGACGGTCATTCAGTTTTCTTTTCCTATGGCTTTTGATCTCTTGTTCGATTAAGAGCTCAATCTTTGTTGTTCCTTTGTTGCTATGGTACCTTGATCCCGAGCTGTGAGATCCTCCTATTGTTGTATAATAATATTACCTACTCAAAAAAATAATAATAATAATATGCCAACCTATTTTTATTTGACTAATTATAAGTTTTTAGTTCTTAATATTTTAGTTCCATTTTCAAACTAGTCATTATTGTTTAGGAAATTTCAATTAGAAGTGAACAAAGAATATGGAAAAACCAAGCCGTTAAACCAAACGACTTCGATCAGTCGATTCTTTCTTTAGCAAACATCCACCGTAACACAATTAGCTATATCAGATATACTTTAGTAAATTGACTAAAATTTAAAAGAGATAAAATGCATCTAAAAGAGAGATCCTATAAGAAATTTCTAGAAAATTTAATTTTTCTCCCATAAAATAACATGTTTTGCCTCTAAATTGTTGCTGATACACTCAAATATAATATCCTAAAAGTTTATTATCAATCAATTTTAACATTGACCAACAATAAAGAACTAAATTTTAAAAAGTTAATGTATAAGGGGTTAAATTGAAACTTTTTACACAATGGAGGACTAAATTGCATAAGTACCCACAACATAAAGATAAAAACATGTACTTAGCCATTCTATTTCAATATATATACAACTACAATAAAAGACAAATGTTTAAAAGGTAGGCAAACACTAAAGGATAACATGGGCAAATATATGATAAATTAGCCAAGCTATACAGCAAGGAATACATTAGAGTGAAATAATGTTCTCTTGGACATAACAAAGCCAGAGATTCTCTTGAAATCTAACTGACTTGGTTAACCCTGTAGTTTAAAATTTGAAGAAACCTGAGGTAATGATGTACAAAGGAAAGATGTGGAGAAGCTAAAACTACAAAGACAAAATTACAAGCTCAAATAGACAATCAAATCAACTCAACACTGATTTGGAGCTTTTCTTCTCTATTGCTTCCCTGAGTTTCCTCCCCAAAGCATATGCCAAAGGAGGAGGAACAGCATTCCCAATTTGCCTGTGTTTGTGTTGAATATTACCAGCAAATTTGTAGCTGTCTGGGAATCCCTGCACAAAGCCAACACACCCATTGGCATCTAACAACAATTGCCAGCCTTCCATGTAACAAGCTTATAATAGCCTACAATGTTTCTTTTAACTAAATTCTTTTTTGCTAAATTGTAAGGATTCCATTTGATGAAAGAGAGAATGGAAGTGAGAACTTACTTGAGATCGAGCACATTCACGGACGGTAAGTATCCTATCCTGTTCAGGGTGGAAACACATTCCGACCTTACCCATTGGTTGTGGGTCGGTAATTGAAGTGGGGAAGTTCCCTTCCCAATCCAACCGGCCAAACAAACCTTTCCATTGGTTGTGTCTCTTGGCTGTGTTGGGCAGGCACCAGGGTATCAAGTCATGCATTTGTCCAGTTGACAACCGAACCTGATGACACAACATGGGAGAAAGGAGGGAATAAGATCAAGATGGAGCCAAGTATACGTACACAATCCATCTAACATTTTCTCCAAATGTTGGATACTGAATACATTCATAAACTAGAAGTGGTTCCATCATCAGAAAGAATATACCTTCTCATCTGGAAGATCGCGCCAATCAGCACCTGGGCGCTTTGGAATTCTTTGACATCTAATAAGATTTAGCTCGTTCATTTCTTTTGATATATGATCATTCAAGACAAGGACATCTCCTCGAATCTTCTTCTGGAACCAAGATGTCGGTTCGCTCTTGTACTGCATCAGAAATGAACTGATCAGCAGAAAGATAACAGAACATACATACTTCATCAGGAAAGGCAAACAACAATCACCTCCATTGTTGTCACAGAAGCCCCATTTCCAACAGCTGGTAGATCTCCAATTGTATCTCTGACAGTAATTGGACGAAAAGGTGCACCTCCTGCAGTACTAGGAACAGCAGCATACCGAGTATTTTCAGACAATAAAATCTTGAGCTCCGGGCTACCAAAGACATGCATTGGCTCTGGCCATTCTGGTAGAATTTCCTCGGGAGACGCTGCCCATATGAATGCACGTTTTCTAGATTGAGAGATCCCATATGCCCCGGCCTCTAGAATCCCAAATCTTACCTATAATAATTGAATGAATAAAACATAAATCTTAAGCCCATATATACATTTTTAACACAAGAAACTGGGATACAAATTGTGCAGCATACAAATAACGAAGTGATAAAAAAATTTCCTATTGTTGCAATCAAGCAATGCGTGAGTAGCATACAGGTCAAACAAACTTTTCCTAACAGAAATTTGAAGAAAATTTGTCATACTTCTCATAAATTAATGCTTTCATTGAAGAAATTAGAACTTAAGAATCCAAATAAATCATTATAAAAGATAAACCACAAAATGAACTAAGTAATTTGACATACTTGGACCCTCCCTCTTTTGAGCACTCTCACAGTCTCACTAGGTTAACTGAATCAATCAATACCCTCCTTTCTCATTCCCAAATACTACCGTTCCCTATCTAAAGACTAATATATCCTCTATTAATTCCATCACATTCTCAACTATGAATAAAGAAACGCTGCAGCCAACCAAGAACTTCGCTTTATACTGAGACAAAATTGGAAAACTGCAAGTACCTGATATCCCATCTCAAGAAGTGAAGCTAATGTAAGGCGAAAAGTCTGCCCTTTATTGAATGAAACAAAATTCCTCACATTCTCCAGAAGAAAATACTTTGGACGAAAGTATTCGGCAAAGGATAAGAATGCCAAAATCATCTCACATTGGACCTTACTCCAAGTACTCTGATTAAAACGATTCATTCCAGAAAAACCCTGTATGCAGAAAAATATTAGAACAAAAACAGGTTTGGATATCTCATGCTCCACTAAATGTGAAATGGAAGATGTTAACCATACCTGACAAGGAGGTCCTCCATTGATGAATTCAACTTGTCCTGGACGAGGCAGATTATTGATCTCCTTGTCATCAAGTTTTTCTGCTAGTTCAATGGCTTCAGAAGTTGATATACAATCATCTGCATCACCACATGCTTTCATGACAGCCCTGCATTAAAATCAATACAACACAAAGTAATCAGAGCCAAAAGTAAACTGTAAAAGCAGAAACAAGGCTCAGCATGAAAACTGTATACAGCTCATTTGAGAACGCCAAAGGTGCACAATCAAAACTGGAAGGAAAATAAGACAATTCCAATAATAGAAAAAATATATATATTTAAGCACAATTTTCATCCGTGCTTCACCTTAGGATCACATTGCAATTATTTACAAATGTCAATGCCTCTGGATGATTGAGACTAAATGCTTCACCCGCAGGCTCTTCATATTCAATGGCCCATTTGGTAACTGAAACGCCTATAAAAAAGGCACATTACCCACAATGTGAGGTCAGTCATCAAAAGTAAGTTTAGTTTTTACTCAAGCTAGTAACGACAGAAAATTGAAGTTACCTGCTTGCTGCAGACCCTCAGATAAGCCCCCACATCCAGCAAATATATCCAGAGTAGCCAAACGATTTTCAAGTGGCATATCTTTTTTGCTCTCAGTTTCATCAGGTATAATTTCTCCTTCTTTACACTTCCCTTTTTTCTTTCTTTGTGCAGCATCATTAATTTGCCTTTCGGAAGAGGAACTTAGTTTCACATTAGCTGGCAACTGAAAATTTTAAAAAAATAATAATTAATTAATTAAATTAAATTAAAAGGATATTAAACATTCAGGGAAGAAAAGTAAAATTCAAGAAACGTTCTGGTCAATGTGAAAGCAGAAGGTGATAGGGATGCCTACAAACTTCACTTAAGCACTATCCCATTCAAGATCCAACCTATTAGTATCAAACATAATTTGACAAATTTCAGAAATCCAGTAGAAATCACAGCAAAGTCACAGCATAAGACTATGCTACTCTTCCAGCTGAGCTGATGCCTGATAGTCAATGCGTTTTTTGAGAAAGCATTGACTATTGATGCTAGTCCACTGATTTAGAGCAGCGATCACAAGTTAGTGGGTGAGTCCACTCTTGTAACCAGTTGACAAGATTTTAGTAGAAAAGAAATGATTGAGGGAGAGAATATTGAACATGAGTATCTAAGGAAGGCATTTGTCAGACTCAGTATAGAAAGTAAAGGCTGAGAGTGGGAAAAATTCTGATCTTTCCCAAGCGTTGTACACTCTGTTGTGCATGACTAAAGAAGAGATTTATCACCAGCCTCCATAGTATGTCCGGTGAACCTACCATAGTGGGAAAAGTTGTGCAACCATGGAGCACATGTGAAACTAATTGAGAAACTCACTTCTCTAATTCAGCTAACATAAATCAAGAATTAGCCACCTCATCGTAGAAGGCCAAAGCTAGAACCAACTTTTATTCATATGTAGAATTGTTCTCTTCCTTGAAATTCAATATCCAATATCTTTCATCCTATTGTGGAATTCACGTGATCAATTATTTTGTTTAAATTCACACCAGAAATAAGTACCTTTTTGATAGCTCCCTTCTCTGGATCATAGAGATGTTCGCAAAAGAAGATGTGATCAAAGATAGCAGGACAGTTTGCAGCTGGGATATCCTGCTTTTTCCGTACTTCACACTTTCCTTCTATAGCAGAAACAGGCTTCATTGTTATTTCATCACTGTAATACAGCTGAAAAGAATTGCAAGTGCTACTAATATTAATAACAATGAAGAAAGTCCACAAACAAATGTCAGAAGAAAGCAAGCAAGATTCAGTAATCCAGTAAATAAGAAAAATAGAGTTCCAAATGCAATGCAGGAGTAAATTTGATTGCTTATAAAGAACTAATCCCATGCTATTCCAAATTTTATAGGTCTAGAAAAAGTACTTACTTCTCTAATATCTGAGCAGTATGCCTTTTCTGCTGAAATATCCTCTGGTCTAAAAAATCTCCTAACTTTGATCATAGTTGATACTGGACAAGGTTGTTTTGAGCCCTTGGATGTTTCAATGCCCAACAATTGACAAACAACATAAGCATTGAGGCCTACATTTCTTCCGCCCTTGAATGTTTCAATGCCTCTTTCATCAGTTCCAAAATGATGAGGAGCTAAGTAAGCATAATCATTAACAGAATAGTCAGCTCCCCCATATGTGAAGCTCGTCAAAGAAGAATGCAACTTCATGGTGTCATCTCTTTGGGCTTCCTTTAGTTTACAAGAATGGCAATCTCCGGTTCCCAGGCCCATGGTCTCTTTTGGAAGACAAACGAAAGCACCTTTTTCAGGCCAATATAAGCTTTTACAATAGAACTCCATAGGTAGTCCTCTACGTTTCCTCTCCTCTGCTCTTTCCTCATCAGCCTTATCCTTCTTGACATTAGCCTTGCGGTGTTGATGTCCCCAAGGCCTCATGCAACTCTCTACAACCACTTTTTCTTTAATTTCATTCAACTCAAAATCCAGGCAATCATTGGTAAGAAAGACCTCCTGCTCCTTGGCAGCATTGCCTAAAACAGTCTCCAATCCTCTAACCACCAGTCTACCGTGAACCATTTTTCTTGCATTGGATTTTTCATACATGTACTCCACAAGATATATGGCAGGCAAGTCATGTACATTATCCGTTTCCACAGACACAAAACCACCCACAGCAACCAAATCTCCATGGACAATGGCTTGTTTGTAAAGAGGATAGCCTTGACTTGTTGTGCCTACTATTTCACCATCCCATTTATTTTTTCCATCAGATTGCTTCCTCTTAGCAGGCTTTACTACAGGTTTTGATTCCTCGGCTTTCAAATCCACTTGACCATCGTCCTCTTCAACCTCTTCCGATTCTTCGTCTTCAACCTCCTCTTCTTCCGGTTCATCTTCTCTTGTTTCATTATTATCTGCCTCTTTCAAGTCTTCTGGCGAATAATTTGAGTAAAATTCTCCCCAAATCCTGTTTATCAATCTAGTAGTAGTAGCAGGCATAGCCTTTCTCGAAGTTACAGGTTTCATTGAAGCTCTTGGATTCATATTTGCCTCCTGCTTTAGAACAGCCTTCTTCTTTACCAACCACTTGGTATGATGCCTTTCCTCCATTTTATCACTAAGCCCAGTTATAAAGGCACACTTCCGGATCATATCATCTGGATATTCAGAAAAGGTTTGCAGTATTATCTGTCCATGTACCACCACATATCTCTCAACAACCGATGGGATGGAAGAGATATAAGCAGGATTGTTCTTATCAAATTCAGAAATTTTTTTGATAATAACTGCAAAAGAAAGCTTTGAGGCACGACTCTGCTCCTTCAGTAAGGTAATAATGCTTATTGCAAGCCTTGCAGTTTTTAGTACTGTTTGATACCATGGAGCATACTGCTTGGACGGCTTTCCCAATCGATACCTAAAGGAACAATTAGGGAACAGGAGATATTATGATAAAATGGAACTTGTGTAAGAAGAGGCGAAGACACAATATTAGCAACAACTTTCATACTTTGCAAATAGTACAGAATTTTACTACTTAGTATTTCTCCATGCATATTCTCCTAAAGAAAGAAAGAAAGAAAACTTCTCTTAAGAAAGACATTTTTCTTTTTCTTTTAATTAAATATGAAGAGTATATGATCCTTTGAGCAACTTGTCTTCTAATGCAATAGGTTAAATAGTCATATTACCAGGCCATGTCAGTGCGAATTGATATGAACACCATTGAAGATCCAAATTCAATCATCCACTCCTTTATTGCACTCAAATAAATTGGAATCCCATCCGTGTTCTGCATTTGAGACGAACATGACTGACTAGTATCAGCATCAAGACAGAAACCACTACCATCGTCAGCAGTTGTGATCCCCGACCCATATATTGTCACATCAATATCATCACAAGGTTTCATTGGAAGGAGTTCTAAAGAAATAAGCCGGGAATCAGAGTTGTAAAGGGACCAGTCATGAAGCATGCTTCGAGGAAGGTCATCAGGATCACATATATCCATATCCCCATCGAAGATAAGAAACTCATCCATTTCGTCCTTTGTAGTTTTGTAATAGGCTGGTAGAGGATAGTCATTTGCAATTTCGTCCTCGTTGATTTTGATGTAGAACTTGTTTGATGAAGTAGTAGAACGCTGATTTTTTCTTTGCTTTGCGGATCGCCAATACTCCTCTTCTTGAAGCAACTTAGCCAATTTCAAATCCTCATCTTCCTCGGCTCCAGATCCAGGTATATTGGGAGGATTGCGTTGCTCTCCATCTTTAATCTTCAAACCAAGATTTGTGGACCCATCAAACGAGCCTGCATTTGGTAGCAAGTTCCCTTGTTTTCTGCTTTCATCCCTTAGGGCACAAAGCACAGGCAAGTCTGTGAAAACCTGGTCATTTTTCTTGGATGTATCATCTAAACCAATAAGTTGATTATATATGAATTCCCCCTGCAAGAAGATAAAATCTTTGACAGACATCCCAGCAGGAAAATTTCTACTACTGTTCAAGGAGCGTACTACTCCAGCAAGCAATTCCTCCAATGTCAAATCTGGATTCCCACCAGAAGTCCTTGCCAATTTCTTGTAGACCTCCACACAGGCATTGGCTTTTTCATAGAAGATATTGTATAGTTTTTTGTATCCACCTGCAGGCCTAACACAATCATAATCAGCTACATCGGTGGAGATCCATATAGTTGGTGAACCATCTTCATAACCAGATATTGTCCAAGACTCAATCCGCCCAAATCCTTCACACCTAACGCCCTTATTCTTCTCTTTATCAGGGGTGTCTTCAAAAGGTAAGATAACACCTGAAATGAACAAATCATTTACTTCTAACATTTCAACAGCCTGTGGCTTTCCATCCTCATCATGAAATGTAAATTCAGTTAGTCTCCTATTTGGCCGAGAATCATCCAGGCCTGACGTCGTCAAGCCAACTGCAGCTATCTCATCTTCCACTGTCACCTCCCTTTTGCATTCAATAACAGAAGATTTCTCCGGTAATGGAATAGTTTTGACCTTAAAATCTGAGCATGCAGCAGCACGCTTTGGCATTTTCCTAACACCAACAACCTGCTCACCATTTTCTGACCTATTTCTCTTCTGCTTCGGTTTGACTGCTTTCACATTTTTCGTGTCCGACTCCTTTAGATCATTGGATGTAGCCATTAATTGGCTCCTAGTCTTCTTCGCCATACCTTTAATACAACATCCATTTAGCTAATTGACGAAAATGGGTTAAATCAGAAACAGTAAAAATACTCCAATGGACGTTAGGCAGATTAGACAGAAATGTAGAAGCATCATGTACAAACTTGAGCAAACAGTATAGGGCCATCATGAAGCAAAAATGGAAATCACAAAAAGCATATTAAAAAATATCTACAAATTTCACCACTAGAAAGACAAAACATATATAAACTATCATTTTTGGGGAGATCAAGTGAACAACAAATCAGATAAGAAAAATGAAAAATAAGCTTGATATGTCTGGTTCAGAGACGAGAAAAGCAGCTACTTCGCAATGTTTACCGAAAAATTAATACCAAAGCCAAAAAAATGCAAAACAGAAAAAGTAAAGTAGAATCTACAAGCCGATCCTTCTCCATGCATGCTGTCTCTACTCCAACAAAAGGAGCAGAAGCATTGAAATATCGTTCAAACTGATAGAAAAATTGATATCATTTTCAAAAATTCATGCCGATCAAACAAACAAACAGACCGATGCAAAACCATCAAGTAGACTAAATCCTCGTAACCCAAATTTGAAAATGCATCAACACAATCCCAATCGAATCGATCTCAAAAACCCAGAAACAAAAACCAACAATGTAATTCCTAAACTTCAATTCAAGAAAACCCAATCAAACAAAACCCGCTACAAGTCGAAAAATGAGACGATCAAGAAAAGTCGGCAAGTGGGCAGTATAATTTCAATGTCCTAATCATCTGGGGGGGGCTTCATTAGGAGCAGGATTTGTTGTTCACTTGATTCGCCTGAGCCAGTGAGTGAACCATGAACTTCCCTCTGTGAGAACAGAGAGGAATAAGAGCAAAAGAAACACGACGACGACGACCAAAATGGGTTAATTCCGCGAAAAGAAAAGAAGAACGAAAGGAGGAGGAGGAGGAAGAAGAAGAAGAAGCGAAGGTGGTGCCCGAGGATCCAACAATGGCGGCCATTTTTAGAGGATCCACTTATTTATAGTGAGCCGTCAGCAAAAATAGAGAATAGATTTGCTAAACTAAATAGTAGAAAACAACTAGAAAAAGAAAAAGGAAAACCCACGAAAACCCAGAAAGCAAAATACCAATCAGCTTCAGGGTATCAAACAAATGCTGGAGTTAAGCCAAAAGAAATCCAAAAAGGAAGAAAACCCCACCACAATACAGAACAATAGGCAGTTAAACAAGCAAAAAAATACCAAGAACAACAGATCCACCTCCTACATTGCCAAAAAAGAACCAAAGACAACAAAATTGGTTGGTTAAATAGTGTGATTTCAGGGGAAAAAGAGATACCCAGATGCAAAATCGATCCATCAAAATCATGAAAAAGGTGAAAGGACTGACCTGAAGAATGTAGAGCGGCAAAGAAGGAAGAAAGGGGGGAAATGAGGTTTTGGGAGAGATGATTTGAAAGAAATAAAAAGAGAAAGAGGGAAAGAAGAAGAAGAAGAAGAAGGCGGGATAGTGATAAGGGGGAATGGATTTTGGTATAATTTCGAAACAAAATTTCAGTACAAAAAAGGGAAATGAGTGTGGCTTCCCGCGTTTGCACTTGGCGGGTATTCAAGGCTAATGCCTGCACTCTCTTTCTTTCCAATTTCTACACACAAACAAATTGCTTTTTTGACTTCGCCTAAACATTAATGACATTGCATTCTACCTCACTTCTTGACCTAACGCTTTTAACACTAAAAATTAAATTACAAATATAACCAAATCCATCAGTGATATATCATCGAAAGACTTCTATTTATAATAGATTCTATTGTTTATATATTTCTTCCAGTGATACATACACTAAATAATTTAAAGATCTTATTTTGAACTTCGAATATATGGTTGTTAAGAGCAATGTTCAAAATATCGAGGTCCCGATTTTATGGAAATATCGTTATCGATGGGAATTTTGGGAAACTTTATGGAAATTGATAGAAATTGTTCTTTGATTGTGGTTTTAACTAGACTACAATCCACGAATTTTAATCATCATTTATACAAGGTAAGTAACAATTGGATGTGCATTGTGAATGTCTGTATAAATATCGATGCAATAACATAAATTTTTTAAAAAAATAAATGAAAAAATCATTACAAAATACAGTATGAATATTTCGAGATGAAATGATGTGAAAATTTAATGAAAAAAGTTTGAATGAGATTAAAAATAAATGTAGTTTCATCTCTGTTGTTATTTTCAATTTCAAATTCTTTATAAATGAAAGTTTTGGATTGAAGGCAAACTATAAAATTTGGAATTAGAAAAAGTAACATGTTGAAAAAGATTCGCTCTTCGTTGAAAATGATAATAACACGTGAAACTATACAATTACATGTAATTAGAATTACAAAACTGAAGAAACAAGCTAACGCGGTTGATTCTTAAAAATAATAATTAAAAAAACTCAAATTTTTGTCGAAATGGGGAAAACGAATGTTACCAAAATTGTGAGACTATCAAAATCTCGAAACTTCGATTGAATTTTTTTCCATGGTTAAGAGTAGCCGATTGAATGGTTATTAAAAAGACGACGTGTAGCGAGAAAGTAAGGGATACTCGTACTTTGGCCATTAACTTTATGCGATATATATCAAATTATGTTTATATTGGTTTGGTTCATCTTTTAAAATGGTGAGATGATAGAATCAAAGCCTACATTTAAAAAATAATAATAATAAAATAAAATTAGAAAAAGTTTAAATTCATAGCTAAACAATTTGTATTTATAAATAGGAAAATTTTCACAAATAAAAAAAATCAAATTATTTATATAAATAAAAAAAAATACACACCGATAGATTTTCTATCGGTATTTATCACATAGTATCAATAATGATTGATTTCTATCGGTTTCTATAAATTATAGATACTAATATATTTCTATCTGCCTTTATAAAAAAATATTAATTTTTCTAAATAGTTCTTATTTTTCTATTTTTAAAGATTCCTTTTAAATATATTTTTTTTTTCAATGTAATTATTGGTTATGTTTATATATTCGAGGTCAAACTCTATCATTTATGTAAATGTTTATCGGTGAATATTTAGTTTTTTCTTCCTAAAAGAAAATATTTTACTTTATAACTAGTTAATTATAAGCTTTTTCTTAAAAAAAAAAAAAAAAAAAAAAAAAAATTATCCATTTGAATTTGAATTTGTTTGAAATGAACTTTTCTCTCTTTTTTTTTAAGGAATCTTAATGAATTATTTCCAAGAATTTATTGATCTTTCCATATTTAGATATGCTTCCATATTTGGTGCTTTAAATTCATTTAAGTTGTTTTTTTGTTTCTTCATAATTTTACATTTTGAATTTATTAAAGCGGATAGTTTATAATTAAAAATACGATAAAATAAAACTATGAAATTACCGTTACTTAGTTGACAGCGATGATAGAAAAGAAATCTAATATTTAAGAAATTATTTTTCTTTGTCGTATTTCACTTAGGTTAATAATGTTACGTATTTGATAAAAAAATTCAATGTTATAAATCAATGTTGTTTATAAATATTTAATGCTAATTAAAATTTATACATTACGAAAAAAAATACAACAAAGGCCATGTGTTAGGCCCCCGCAAGAGATTATCTATCAATGAGAATAAAAATGACTCATCTCATTTCTATTCATTATGTTTACTATATTTTATAATGGGAATCAATGGTGAGCCTATAAGAGATGTTCATGTGACGGGGATGAGGAAGGCTTTCCCATCTCCTATTTTAGTTCTCATCACTATAAAAATTTTCTTGGAATTAGGTTCCCCATAGGAAATAACTTCTTTGTTTATTTCTAACCAAATAACATTTTTTTTATATATTAAATTAGTCGTTTACTATACATTTTTATTCAAAGAAAACATTAAAAAAAAAGTTATGATAAACACCGTTCCCATGAGGTTTCTCGAGAAACGTGTTTCGTGAAGTTGAACTTGAGTCGGTGTTAATGTTGAGGTTGAATTGATGCGATGTGATTCGATCTCTAGTACTTATCATCTGATTCTCTTTCTCGATTGGGTGAATATGAAAAGAAAAACACCGAACGTTGGAGTCTTGGGGAGTCTTCTATTTGGTGATGAATTATCTCTAAAATGCGGAATTGTTGATCATTGCAAATTAGGAGAGCTTCTCTAGCTCTTTGATGGGCTTCATTGGTCAATGGGCCTAACCTTTGGGCCTAATGAATTAGCCTTGTGTCTGGCCTTTAGGCCTAATTAATTGGACTTAGGTCAATTATGGCGTTTTGGGCCCACATTAAGCCCATATTTGGGCGTATTTGGGCCAATGCCCAAATTATAACGTCAAATTGGGCGAAATTTGATGAAAACAAAGAATTTTTTTCTCAATTTCGATTCGAGACACATGTCAACTCTTAATTGGTCACAAATTTGACATTTTGGAATTCTATTGTTAATTTAGCAAATGACGTGGCGGTCCGTGGTTGATCCCAAATTTCTCCTCCAACAAACACAATAATATTTATGTGCAAAGTGCAAAGATATAAATAAAATATTCAATATCATGATTTTTATAAGTTAAAAGGAATGAATTTGCATTTAGGTTACTTAGATTTTGAACCTCTCAAATTTTATCCGCATAAACAATGTGGTTGAGGGATTCTATAATATCAGATGCACACGAAATAACTTAAAATCTTATTTGGAAGTTTGAATATGCACTTATTAAAAGTAGATCCATGTAACCATGTTTAACTCATTATTTGGCCCACCAACTTTGAATTTTTTTCCATAGTTAAGAGTAACCGATTGAGTGGTTATTAAGAAGACGACATGTAGCGAGAAAGTAAGGAATACTCATGCTCAGGCCATTAACTTTGTGTGATATATATCAAACTATGTTCATATTGGTTTGGTTTAACTTTTAAACTGGTGAGATGATAGAATCAAAGCCTACATTTTATCAAAGTAAATCGATGAGTTAAAAAATGGAGATATTAGAAAAAGTTTAAATTAATAGCTAAACAATTTGTATTTGTAAAAAGAAAAATTTCCACAAATAGAAAAAATTTTAAATTATTTATAGAAATTGAAAAGAAATATACAATGATATATTTTTTATCATTATCTATCACTTAGTATCAATAATAATTGATTTCTATCAATTATAGACACCGATAGATTTTTATTAGTCTCTATATAAAAAAAAAAAAAAAAAATAGCAAATAGTTTTTTTATTTTTCTAGTTTTAAAAATTCCTTTTAAATATATATATTTTCTCAATGTAATTGTTGGTTATGTTTATATATTG
Source organism: Benincasa hispida (assembly GCF_027475165.1). Taxonomy (NCBI): domain Eukaryota; kingdom Viridiplantae; phylum Streptophyta; class Magnoliopsida; order Cucurbitales; family Cucurbitaceae; genus Benincasa; species Benincasa hispida. The sequence continues at coordinate 30,204 of NW_028325540.1, forward strand.
GAGGTAAAACTCTACCATTTATGTAAATGTCTATCAGTGGATATTTAGTTTTTTTTCTAAAAGAAAACATTTTACTTTATAACTAGTCAATTCTAAGCTTTTTCTTTTTTTCTTTTTTTTTTTTTAAAAAAAAAAAAAAATCATATAATCCATTTGAATTTGAATTTGTTTCAAAAGAAGTTTTTCTCTTTTTTTTTCCCTCAATAGAAGGAAACTTAATGAATTATTTCCAAGAATTTATTGATCTTTCCAGGTTTAGATATGCTTCCATATTTGAAGCGTTTTTTTTCTCCATAATTTTACATTTTGAATTTATTAAATGGGATAGTTTATAACTAAAAATACGATAAAATAAAACTATGAAATTAACATTAGTTAGTTGACAGTGATGATAGAAAAGAAATTTAATACTTAAGAAATTAATTTTCTTTGTCATATTTCACTTAGGTTAATAACGTTACATATTTGATAAAAATTTCAATGTTATAAATCGTTGTTTATAGATATTTAATGCTAATTAAAATTTAAGATTGAAACTTTATATTACATTACATTACAAAAAAATTAAAAAAATTAAAAAAAAAAAACAACCAGAACCATGTGTTAGGCACTTGCAAGAGTAATCAATCGATGAGAATAAAAAATCGTGGGACTCTTCTCATTTCTATTCATTATTTTTACTATACATTGTAATGGGAATCAATGCTCAGCACATTAGAGATGTTCATGGGATGGGGATGAGGAAGACTTCCCCATCTCCTATTTTAGTTCTCATCACTATGAAATTTTTCTTGGAATTAGGTTCCCCGCACGAAAAACACCCCGTTTGTTTTTTTTGTTTAACTTATTCATTTTTCAACAACTTATGTGTTTATTTCTAACCCAATAACATTTTTTTATATTAAATTAGTCGTTTACCATACATTTTTATTCAAATAAAACATTAAAAAAATATATATATGATAAACACTGTTCACACGAGACTTCCTGTGGGTTGAATTTGAGTTGGTGTTGATGTTGAGATCTTTAGTACTTGATCCTCTGATTCTCTCTTGGTTGGTACGTTGGAGTCTTGGGAGTTTTCTGCTTGGTTTGCTGAACCTTACAAATGCGGGGAGCTTCTCTATTTACAAAGTTCACTGATAGGCTTTATGGGCTTGAACCTAATTGGCCCATGGGCCTGGCTTAATTGGTCAATGAGCCTAACCTTTTGGCCTAATTAATTAGCCCTGAGTCTGACCTTTGGGCCTAATTAACTGGGCTTAGGTCAATTTTGACGTTTTAGGCCCACATTAAGCCCATATTTGGGCGTAACTAGGCCAACGCCCAGATTATATCGTCAAATTGGGCGAAATTAATTTTAACGAAAACACACAATTTTTTCTCAATTTCAATTTGAGATACATGTCAACTCTTAATTGGTCATAAATTTGACGATTTCAAAATTCTTCGTTAATTTAGCAAATGACGTGGCGGTTTGGTCCCAAATTTCTCCTCCAACAAACACAATAATATTTATGTGCATGAGAAACGTGTTTCGTGGAATTGAACATGAGTTAGTGTTGATGTTGAGGTTGATTTGATGCAATGTGGTTCGACCTCTAATACTTGATCATCTGATTCTCTCTCGGTTGGGTGAATGTGCTTGACTTGGAGAAGAAAACCACCGAACGTCCGAGTCTTTTGAATTCTCTTTGGGCTTCTCTCTCGGTTGGGTGAATGTGCTTTCTGAATGTAGAATTGTTGAACGTTTTGCAAATGAGGAGAGCTTCTTTATTTATAGAGTTTCCTGGTGGGCTTCATGGGCTTGGGTCTAATTAGCCCATGCGTCTAGGCTTGTTTGGTTTGGGCCTAATTAATTAGCATTAGGTCTAATTAACTGGGCTTAGGCTAATTTTGGCATTTTATGCCCACATTAAGCCCATATTTGGGCGTAACTGGGCTAACGCCCAAATTATAACGTACGAAATTAATTTTACTCAATCGACATCTGCGATGAAAATACATAATTTTTCCTCAATTTCAATTTGAGATACATGTCAACTCTTAATTGGTCACAAATTTGACGATTTCGAAATTCCATCATTAATTTAGCAAATGACGCGGCGGTCCGTGATTGGTCCCAAAATTCTCATCCAACCAACACAATATATTTTATGTGCAAAGTGCAAAGAAATAAATAAACTATTTAATCTCATGATTTTTAAAATGGTGAGACGATAGAATCAAAGCATACATTTTATCAAAGTAAACTGATGAGTTAAAAAATGGAGATATTAAAAAAAGTTTAAATTAATAGCTAAACAATTTGTATTTTTAAATAGGAAAATTTTTACAAATAGAAAAAATGTCAAATTATTTATAGAAATAGAAAAAAAAAATATACACGGATAGATTTTCTATCCATATCTATCACATAGTATCATTTATAGACACCGATAGATTTCAATCAGTCTTTATAAAAGAAATTAAATTAAATTTAACAAATAGTTTTTCTTATTTTTCTATTTTTAAATATATATATTTTCTCAATGTAATTGTTGGTTATGTTCATATAATCGAGGTAAAACTCTACCATTTAGGTAAATGTCTATGATGTATATTTAGTTTTTTTCCTAAAAGAAAATATTTTACTTTATAACTAGTTAATTCTAAGTTTTTTCTTTAAAAAAAACATATTATCTATTTGAATTTGAATTTGTTTGAAATAAGTTGTTCTCTCTCCCTCTTTTTGTCAATAGAAGGAAACTTGATGACTTATTTCCAAGAATTTATTGATCTTTCCATGTTTAGATATGCTTCCATATTTGGTGCTTTAAATTAATTTAAGTTGTTTTTTCCCCATAATTTTACATTTTGAATTTATTAAAGCAGATAGTTTATAACTAAAAATACGATAATATAAAACTATGAAATTATAGTTGACAGACGATAGAAAAGAAATCTAATATTTAAGAAATTATTTTTCTTTGTCGTATTTCACTTAGGTTAATAACGTTACATATTTGATAAAAAATTTAATGTTATAAATCGATGTTGTTTATAGATATTTAATGCTAATTAAAATTTAAGATTGTAACTTTACATTACATTATAAAAAAATACCCAAAGCTATGTGTTAGGCAAGTGTAATCTATCAACGAGAATAAAAAATTGTAGAACTCATCTCATTTCTATTCATTATGTTTACTATACTTTCTAATGGGAATCAATGGTCAGCGCATTAGAGATGTTCATGGGACGGGGATGAGCCCATCTCCTATTTTAGTTCTCATCACTATGAAATTTTTATTGGAATTAGGTTCCTGTAGAAAAAACACCTTTATTTATTTATTTACTTATTCATTTCTCAACAACTTTTGTTTTTAGTTCTAACCAAATAACATAATTTTATATTAAATTAGTCGTTTACCCTACATTTTTTTCAAAGAAAACATTAAAAAAAAAGTTATGATAAATACTGTTCACACGAGGCTTCATGAGAAACGTGTTTGATTCGATCTCTAGTATTTGATCCTCTGATTCTCTCGATTGGTGAATGTGCTTTTGGTGTCTTGGGAGTTTTCTGTTTGGTGATGGAGAGTTTCACTATTTATAGAGCTTCCTGATGGGCTTGGGCTTAATTGGGTCATGCGTCTGGGCTTGATTGGTCCATAGGCCTAACCTTCGAGTCTAATTAATTGGTCTTAGGCCTGGCCTTGGGCTTAATTAATTGGGTTTAGGTCATTTTTTGCGTTTTAGGCCCACATTAAGCCCATATTTGGGTATAACTGGGCCAACGCCCAAATTATAACGTCAAATTGGGCAAAATTAATTTTACTCAATGTTTGCGGTGAAAACACATAATTTTTTCTCAATTTCAAATTGAGACACATGTCAACTCTTAATTGGTCACAAATTTGACGATTTCGGAATTTCATAATTAATTTAGCCAGTGACGTGGCGATCTGTGGTTGATCCCAAATTTCTCATCCAACCAACACAATAATATTTATGTGCAAAGTGCAAAGATATAAATAAAATATTTAATCTCATGATTTTAAAAATGGTGAGACTGTAAAATCAAAGCCTATATTTTATCAAAGTAAACTTATGAGTTAAAAAATGTCTATAGGTGGATATTTAGTTTTTTTCCTAAAAGAAAATATTTTATTCTATAACGAGTTAATTCTAAGCTTTTTCTTAAAAAAAAAACATATAGTCTGTTTGAATTTGAATTTGTTTGAAAGAAGTTTTTTTTTTTTTTTTTTCTTTCTTTCTTTCTTTCTTTCTTTCTTTCTTTCTTTCTTTCTTTCCAATAGAAGGAAACTTAATGAATTATTTCCAAGAATTTGTTGATCTTTCCATGTTTAGATATGCTTCTATATTTGGTGCTTTAAATTAATTTAAGTTATTTTTCTTCTTCATAATTTTACATTTTGAATTTATTAAAGGGGATAGTTTATAGTTACGAAAACGATAAAATAAAACTATAAAATTACCATTTGTTAGTTGATGATGATGATAGAAAAGAAATCTAATATCGTATTTCACTTAGGTTAATAACGTTACATATTTGATAAAAAATTTAATCTTATAAATCGATGTTGTTTATAGATATTTAATGCTAATTAAAATTTAAGATTGAAACTTTACATTACATTACAAAAAAAAAAAAAAAAAAAAAAATACAACCAAAGTCATGTATTAGGCACCCACAAGAGTAATCTATCAACGAGAATAAAAATTTTTGGGACTCATCTCATTTTTATTCATATTGTTTACTATACTTTATAATGGGAATCATTGGTGAACACATTAGAGATGTTCATGGGCGGGGATGAGGCTTCCTTACCTCCTATTTCAGTTCTCATCCTACTAAATTTTTCTTGAAATTAGGTTCCTCCGGGGAAAAACTCCCCCTTTTTTTTAACACATTCATTTTTCAACAACTTTTGTGTTTATTTCCAACCAAGTAACTTTTTTTTTTAATATTAAATTAGTCGCTTATAATACATTTTTATTCAAAAAAAAAAAAACAATAAAAAGAAAATCTGATGTGCATATAAATAAAATATTTAATCTCATGATTTTTATAAGTTCAAATGAAGGGTCACTTACTGCCTTAAACCAATTATTTGTATCTCTGTGTTCTTTCTTTTTCTTTTTTTCTTTTATTATAACTATTAAAGTCAGATTTCGAACCTCTAAAATTTTATCGGTATAAACAATATGGTTGAGAATTCTACAAAATTAGATGCACACAAAATAATTTAAAATCTTATTTTGAAGTTTGAATATACGCTTAACCATCTATAATTGGTTATTAAAAAGATGACATGTGGTAGTAAAGTAAGAAATATTTATACTTTGGCTATTAGGTTTATGAACACGACAAAGCACAAATATCGAAAAATTATAATATTAAAGTAAATAAATAAAATAAAGTAAAAATAGTAAAATATTTATAAAAAAAACTATAGAAAGAAAATCATGGACATTATGAAAATTTCTTTATATTTCTCTTCAAAAAGTATGTCCACCAAATCCACAAAATGTCAATATATATAGGCAATTTGGCAATAGGATGTGATACTAATTGGACACTAAGGATGTATATTTATAAGTCATATGGATAATATGTATTGAGACATATGGAGAGATGGGAGATCAAACACTTGTTCTTTTTAGGATACGTGGGGAAATGCGGAATAAGCCACTTGCTTTTAGGACATCAAGTATGGATATTAATGGGCATCTACAATATGTATAATATTTCTCCTTAAATGCCCTTTATATATATGAAATGTGTCTCTTTAAAACCTACTAGCAAAAACCCAATGGGAAAAAAAATCATAGTGAAGGAAAAAAAATATGTATTTTCATATCATTTAGGGGGTGTTTGGCTCACCAACATGAGTTTAGTTGAGACTCATTATTTGGCCCACAACTTCAAATGTTGGTGGAGTTGAGTTGGTATATTTTATCTACTCGCCCCAGCTCTCCCTTCTTCCCATGTTTTTCAATTACTCCACTCATAGGCCATTGTCACACTCCGATAACTAACTTTAGGCTCCGACAACCACCTCCAATGATAACTCCAGTGACCAATTTCGGGCTCCGACAACCACCTCCGATGACAACTCCGACGACCAACTCTAGGCTCCGTCAACCACCTTCGATGACAATTCCTGAGACGGAATCTAGACTTTGACAACTACCTCCGGTGACAGCTCCGACGAGCAACTCCGAGCTCCGACAACCTTCGCGCGACCAACTTCGACAATCACCTCCGGTGACCCAACATCATTTGTATCAGTATACAAAGTGTCACTAAGATGAAGGATGAGGTACCCAATCTCATCTATATACTTTTAGACCATTTTAGCTATATACTTACAACTTGATCCTCTTTTATGTGCCACATAAAGTTACAGTATTCATAATATAGCCGTGAATTCGTTCATTGGATTTTTATAACAAAATGCAATATTAATAACAATTTATTGAAAAAAACTCAATAATACTTTTATTGATAAATAGAGTATGTTAACAATATTTACGAATTGCGAGTTTAGGACATTCTCAACATAAAGAAAAATGGGTACTTTATTACTTTTGCTAAAATTGAATTTAGATGCAATTTTCTCATAGAATTTGTTTATATTTCAGCATGTCAAACTCGATTATACAACTCTTAGTCTCCGATAAGTTCAATGGAGAGGGTTATTCAAATTGGAAGTCAAACATAAATGCAATACTAGTAGTTGATGACCTGAGACTCGTTTTAACAGAGGAACGTCCTCCTCTTCCCAATCCTAATGCAACCTGAAATGTTTGGGAAGCCTATGACAGATGGGTCCGGGCTAATGAAAAAGCTAGAGCCTATATTTTGGCAAGCATATTTGATGTGCTTACCAAAAAGCATGAAGTCATGGTCATTACTAGAGAGATGATGGAGTCGTTGCAAGGGATATTTGGACAACCGTCCTCGTCAGCACGACATGATGCTATAAAATACGTTTATAATTCACACATGAAGAAAGGGACCTCTGTTAGAGAACATGTCTTATATATGATGGTCCACTTCAATAAAGTGGAAGCAAACAAGGCTGTCATAGACAAGAGGAGTCAAGTGAGTATGATAATGAAATCTCTTTTGAAGAGTTTTCTAACCTTTCGTACAAACGCAGTAATGAATAAGATTGATTATAACTTGACAACGCTTCTGAATGAACTCTAGACTTATCAATCCTTAATGAAAAATAAAGAAGAGGAAGCAAATGTTGTTTCCCAAAGTAAATTTCATAAGGGTGCTTCATCTAGTTCAAAACTCTCTAAAAAGAAATTTGGGTCTTCAAAGAATAAGAGTATCCAAATGAAAAAAAAAAAAGGAAAAGGGAAGAAGCAGACTCTTGTTACTAAAAGCAAGTCGAAAGTTGCAAAAGGAAAATGTTTCCATTGTAACGTTGACGGACATTGGAAACACAATTACCCTAAGTATCTTGTGGAGAAGAAAGTTGAGAAGGCAAATCAAAGTAAATTCGATTTACTTGTTATTGAAACATGTTTAGTGGAAAGTTCTCACTTAACCTGGATACTAGATTCAGGCGCCGCTAATCATATTTGCATTTTCTTTCAGGAAACTAGTTCCTGAAAGCAGCTATCAGAAAACAAAATGACTTTTGAGGTGGGAACAAGTGAAGTCATTTCAGTAGAAGCAGTGAGAGACATCAAGTTATGTTTTGGAGATTCTTAAATTTTACTAAAAAAGGTATATTTTGTACCTAAAATGAAAATGAACATAATCTCTGTATCTTGTTTACTGGAACATATGTATAAAGTCACTTTTGATGTAAATGAAGTGTTCATTAGTTCAAAATTTGAAATTAACTTGTATGTGTTAAAACCAACTGAGGCAAAAACCATTTTAAATATAGAGATGTTTAAAACAATAGAAACTCAAAATAAACAGCAGAAACTTAAAATAAGAAAACAAAGATTCCTTCCAAAGCCTATCTTTGGCACTTAAAACTTGGTCACATAAATCTTAATAGGATTGAAAGATTAGTAAAGAATGGTCATCTAAATCAGTTAGAAGACATATCTTTACCCTAGTGTGAATCATGTCTTGAGGGAAAAATTATTAGAAGATTTTTTTAAGAAAAAAGATTTTAGAACCAAAGAACCTTTAGAACTTATACATTTAGACCTTTGTGGTCCGGTAAATATTAAAGCTCGAGGAGGATCTGAATATTACATTAGTTTTATTGATGATTATTCTAGATATGGCTATGTTTACCTAATGCATCATAATCATGAGACTCTTGAAAGTTCAAAGAATATAAGACTGAGGTTGAGAACCTATTAGGTAAAAGGATAAAAACTCTTTGATCAGATCAGAGTGGTCAGTATATGGATTTATAATTCCATAACTATTTAGTAAAACATGAAATTTGATCTCAACTCACAGCATCTAGTACACCACAGCAGAATAGTGTAGCAGAAAGGAGAAATCGAACCTTGTTGTACATGGTTCGTTCAATGATGAGTTATGCCCAGTTACCTCGGTCCTTTTGGGGGTATGCAACACAAGCTGTTGTACATATACTGAACATGGTTCCCTCAAAAAGTGTTTCAAAAATACCGTATGATTTATGGAGATGACGTAAAGGTAGTTTACTTCATTTCAGAATTTGGGGGTGCCTGACATACGTATTAGTGTAAAACCCTAAAAAATTGGAACGACGTTAAAAAATATGCCTATTTGTAGGATACCCTAAAGTAACAAAAGGTGGTTTATTTTATGATCCTCAAGAAGATAAAGTATTTGTATCGAAAAAATGCTACATTCTTAGAAGAATATCACATAAAAAATCATCAACCTCGTAGTAAACTAGTATTAGATGAAATGTCCAAAGAATCTACAGATGAATCAATAAAAGTTATTGATCAAATTAGTCCTTCAACAAGAGTTGTTACTCCATCACATCCTTCCATGAGTTAGGAATGCCTTGATGTAGTGGGAGGGTTGTTCAACAACCGATCGCTATATGAGTTTAATAGAAATTCAAGTCATGATAACTTAGAGGATCCATTGATCTTTAAACAGACAATGGAAGATGTAGATAAAGATCAATGGATAAAAGCCATGGACCTAGAAATGGAGTCAATGTACTTCAATTCTGTTTGTGAACTTGTAAATCAACCAGATGGGGTAAAACCTATTGATTGCAAGTGGATCTACAAAAGAAAGCGAGACCAAACTAGTAAGGTGCAAACCTATAAAGCCAGACTCGTGACAAAAGGTTTTACCCAAAGAGAAAGGGTAGACTATGAAGAAACCTTCTCTTCTGTTGCCACGATTAAATTGATTAGAATACTTTATCCATTGCCACTTTCTATGATTATGAAATCTGGCAAATGGATGTTAAGACAACATTTTTGTATGGTCATCTTGACGAAAGTATTTATGTGTCTCAACCATAAGGGTTTATTGAACAGGGTTAGCAACAAAAAAGTTTGCAAGCTTAATAGATCCATTTATGGATTAAAACAGGCATCTCGATCTTGGAATATAAGGTTTGTCACTGTGATCAAATCTTATGGCTTTGAACAGAATGCTGACGAATCTTGTGTTTACAAGAAGATAGTCAACAAGACTGTAGCTTTCTTGGTCCTTTATGTTGATGATATCCTGCTCATTTGGAATGAGACAGGATCCCTTGCTGATGTAAAAGGATGGCTAACATTGCAATTTTAAATGAAAGATTTGGGAGATACCCAATATGTTCTCGGAATCCAAATTGTTAGGAATCAGAAGAACAAAAAGCTAGCGCTATCTCAAGCATTTTATATTGACAAAATGTTGTCAAGATATGACATGCAAAATTCCAAAAAGGGTATGCTATCTTTTAGACATGGAATTCATTTGTCTAAGGAATAATATCCTGAGACACCTCAAGAAGTTGAGGAAATGAAAATAATTCCTTATGCATCAACAGTCGGGAGCTTGATGTACGTTATGTTATGTACACGTTCAGACATATGCTTTGCAGTTGGAATCGTCAGCAGGTTTTAGTCCAACCTTGGACATAGCCATTAGACTATTGTTAATAACCTCCTCAAGTATCTTCAGAGAACGAGGGACTATATGCTCGTGCATGGTTCTAAAGATTTGATCCTTACGAGATACACTGATTCTGATTTTTCAGTCTGGTGTAGATTCTAGGAAATCTACTTTAGAATCAGTATTCACTCTAAATGGAGGAGCTATAGTATGGAGAAGCATCAAACAGAATTGTATTGTTGATTCCACGACGTAAGCTAAATATGTAGCTGCATGTGAAGCAGCTAAAGAAGTAGTATGGCTCAGAAAAATCATGATAGATTTGGAAGTGGTTTCAAATATGCATCTGTCAATCACCCTGTATTGTGATAACAGCGGAGCAATTGCCAATTCAAAGGAACCTAGGAACCACAAACACGAAAAACTCATCGAGTGAAAGTACCATCTCATCAGGGAGATAATGAGAATAGCCTTTGAGGATAATCTTGCTGATCCATTTACGTAGGCCCTCACGGCTAAAATGTTTGAGGGTCACCTGGTCGGACTGAGACTACGAGCTTCATAAATCTAGGACAATTGGGAGAATATCAAGAGTATAATAATGCCCTATTTTATTATATTTTCTCTTTTCTCAACATTGAATATTTGTATATATCTATAACTCATTGGAGTTTTAGTCCAAGTGAAAGATTGTTGGGAATGTCCTAAAACTCACAGTTCATAATCATGGAAACATATTTGTTTTATCAATAAAAGTATTATTGAAATTGCATTATGTTATAAAATCCAATAAAGGAACCCAAGGCTATAGTATGAAAGCTTTAACTTTATGTAAAGACATAAAAGAGGATCAAGTTATAGTATATAGCCTAAAAGGACTATAAGTATATGGATGAGATTGAGTACCTCGTCTTGGGGACACTATGATGCGACCTAATATGATCCCGAAATCGTCACGTGGAGACATACGAGTGGAGGCATCCTATGCAAAAGATGTTTGCATAATACCGGACCACGAAATAGTCATTTTTTTTTTTATAACGTCAGTTTACTGTTAAAACTGACTATTTCAATTCGATGACCTAGGGTAACTCGATCTTAATCCTGAGCTAACTATGAACTCCTGTTTATTCGGGATTATCCTTTTATCTACATAGGTGAGAGTAGTCTAATAGCACTATGAAACCCGAATTTCTATTTTCCGTACTTAAGCAAGTGATAAAAGAAATTAACTAAGTGAAAGTTAAATCCTAAGTTAAGGGGAGGGAAATTTCTAAGTGTTAAGTAGATTTTTCTTTGAATAAATTAAGTTGAGCTTTAATAGGTAAAATTGTGATGAAATTGGTATAATAAGTAGGATGATGAAACAGCTAGTGCGGAATGGGGATTCGAAAAGAAAAATATGGATTTGAGTTGGGAAGTTGGGAAAAATAATAAGTAGGTTAAGCTAGTGTGGAATAATATGGAATTTAAGTTTGGAAAATTTGGGGAAAATTTGGTTAAGTATGGAGAAATTAGGTGAAGTGCGTTATGGCTGAAGGACTGAGAAAAATATGGAAAGTTATGTGTAGTACGTGTTGTGCGCAAAGTACTGGAAGGCAAGTGACTAGTGGCACAATTGTATAGAAATTGCACGGAGACGAACAATGTTCGCAGTAGCTAAGAGCGAGAATGTTGAGAGTGAGATCAGCGAGATCGTTGAGAGCAAGATCATTGAGATTGAGACAACGAGAAAGCTGGAGAGAAAAGTTGGAGAGAAAGCTGGAGAGAGCAAGATTGGAGAGAGCAAGACCAGCAAGATTGCTGGAGAGAGCGAGAGTGAAGAGAGCGAGATTTTGAGCGAGAAAGGGGGAGAGAGCGAGAGTGGAGAGAGCGAGATCAGTGAGAAAGTGGGAGAGAGCGACACTGTCGAGAGCAGAAAGAGCAAGAGTGCCTATGCTTTAGCCTTGCTTTGTCCGATTCGAACGTCACGCCCACGCCTCGCCTATGCATTGAACGACCGAGCAAGCTTCTGGGCGATGTATTTGGACGCGTTGGGGTGGATTATGCATGTAAAATCCCTAATTTGAATACAAACAAAGCTTAAAGACATAAGAGCAAACGTCAATTAAAATTTAGGTGTCCGATTAAGAGAAATTCTTAAACCCTAAGAAATTGTGTTGGATGCGTTTGGGAAGAACACATTGAACCAAGGTGAAGTCAGCTTACGTTCATAAAGGGAGGATTAAACATTTGGCTATGCAGCCAAGTAGGTGCTGTCAATCCCACGAGCAATTTGAACGCCTATAAATAGGGAGTTTGGATTTCATTTTCAAATCACACAAAAATCATAAATTTCGTAGAAAAAGTAGAGGGCAGTGAGGGTTCAGTGGAATGTGTCAAATTTGGACGAGGAGATCTTCCAATCTACTCGTGCATTTGGAGTGATTAGAAAGCATCTGAAAGCTCTGGAAGTCTAGTTTTCAGAGTAGGGCTGCTGGAGGAAAAGGCTCAAAGGAACTGGGTTGGAGGTTGAGAAGAAGACAGAAGGGTCAGACTGTTAGATCAGTCTGAGCCAGTCTTGAATATTTTGAGATTCCGGCCAAACCACGAGGAATTCTGAGCTGAATGTTTAGGGTAAGAGTTCTAAGACATGTTAGAATAAGTTTGTAGAAGGAAATATTTCCAAATAAGATTGGGCCCAATGAGTAATCTAAGTTGAAAGTTGAATCTGGATTCTAGGGGTGAAAAAGGGACCCGAGGAGCTACTAGAGTGAAAAGTTCCTAAGAATTCGAGGTGAGTGGCTAAAATGTTTTCGAACTAATTTTTTTTTTAAACTGTTTTGATTACAACATTTACAGAAAGCATGTTTGCGAAAATAATTCTCATGCCTACTGGTTTTATAAAGTGGTTTCCAAGCAAGTTTGAATTGTGATTTGAACGCATGCATATTGTTGAAAAACTATTTACATATGTATATGTATTGATTTTATCTAGTATGCGTTACCATCTTTAAAGCCATGTTGTATATGTGTTATATTGTACATGCTTTAAAGAGAAAATTTGTTTATAAATAATTTTGGTAAAATGCGATGCCGAAGTACAAGGAGAAGGCATCCACCCAACTAGACACTGAAGTACAAGGAGAAGGTATCTATTGGTACTGAAGTACGTTTGAGAAGGTACCAAGCCAACGGGATACTGAAGTACGTTAGAGAAGGTATCCTAGTAGTTCGATACCGAAGTATAAGGAGAAGGTATTTGAGCAGTAGTACCTAATGTGGCCACAGGTGAATAAAGTCAAAGATTGAGCAAAAGGGTTCTCTCTGAACTAGTAGTTGGTATTGGGATTATTTTACCAGTTATACAGTACTTTGATTTGAGAAATGATTTTACTATTTTATGTTTAAAAGAGTTTTATATACATTACGCTTGGAAATTGTTTATGCTGCATTAAATTATATTTCAGATAAAACTATCTTCTGAAATTATGCATGAGAATTTACTATGTTTTCTCGGTCACTCATTGGGCGTAAGCTCACCTCGTTTTCAAATGTTTTTGTCCCCCCCCCCACAAGTAGCGGTCAAATCCTCTGAAGACAGCTCAGTATCTACTCTGCTACTAAAGGACCAAAAGACTTGTAACCGTTTGCTAGGTGGTTACTGTTAATATTGTACACATGTTTACTATTGTTCATAGAGAGACTAGGGTTTGTGGGTTTTGGGACTTGTAAATCTAATGTTGTAAATATTCTAAACATATTAAGTTTCTAAGTTAATAAATTGTGGGCCTATAGCCGTCCCGGTGCATATAATTTGTATTTGGTATCAGAGTTATTCTGCAAGAGTTTGTAGGTAGTAAGTGTTAGCCTAAGGGTTGATAACTACTTCCAGTCACGCCCTTCTCTAGGCTAAGAGGGTGATCTGGGGCGGGTTGTGACAAGCACTGCTCAATAAGTCTCCCATTTTGAGGATAAAACTAAATAGATAGCTGGGGACATAGTCCTACAAGAAAAAATTCACTCTTACTCAATTTTAGGGTTAGCAAATAAGTCGTTCCCTTAAGTATTGATTCTTGGTCTTGAACAAAGGGACCTCGCCTTCTCATAGCCGAGAGGGATATGGTTTATCAGTTGGACTATAAACCAATTGTTCAATAGAGGATCAATGGTGGCTTAAGGAGGAAGATGTAATTACAATGGTAAAACGATAATTTTGACATAGCTGTAAAAACGAATGACCTATGAAGGATCGACTTACTAATTATGGTTAAATCAAGGGGACAGAAATATATCTACAGTGAGGAGAGTGCAACCATTGGGCTATATTGGTGTATCTCAATGGTTAACGAACATTGATTAATTTGAATTAAAGAGTTTGATCGATTAATCTCATATCGTTGGAGCTCATTATCTGTAGGTTCATAAGGTCTCTCTGCTAGCTCGTAAAAGATTAAACCTTGGATTATAAAATTGAGTGAAATTGAAATATTCAATTTCAATTTTAGGGTTTGAAATTTGAAATGTTCAATTTCAATTTAGGGTCTGAATAACTATATTTGATATAATTAACGTTTAATTTTGTCATAATTAAACATAATTGGAGAGTTTAAAATATTTAAATAATGATTTAAATATTGATTACATGAATATGATTCATGTTTGAATGAGGTATTTTATTAATATCATATTTGATATCAAATTATTGTTTACTTAATTAAATATGTTAATGATTTAAACAAATCATTTTTAATTAACAAAATTCAATTTTAGAATTGAAGTTTAGTTTTTTTTTTTTTTATCTAAATTAATTAGATTTAAAAATCAAATTAAAATGTTTTTTAATTGCTGAAAGTGAGTTTACCTCAATTTCAATTAGACAGTGGATTAATCTACATTTTAATACCAATCCCACTCACTAAGTGCTAATTGAAATGTCAATGAGCTTAATGTAGTTAGTACTTGCATGGTTTGAACATGAAAAAAACTTCAATAATCAGAGATTGAAGCTTCATGCAATCTGAAATTTAAGAAATTTCTGAGAAAGAAAAACTGAAGGAATTGAAGGTCAACTTCGTAGATTTAGCAAGGAGCAAGTGGAAATCTACAAAGGTTGTACATCTAAAACCCTATTTATTTGAAATTCTTTTGACTCAAATTAAGTGTAATTAGAGTGCTTAATAATTTTGTTAGCTTTCATTTTATGCATCTTCACTCTATCACTTAGTACGTTGTGGTGGAAAAATTGAAACATATACTACACATTCAAATATTCTCAGATGGAAAATATTTGGCTCATGACCATAGCTAATTGTAATGGCAAGTACTTACGATAAGCATTGGCCTAATGCGTACAAGTGATGCGACATGCAAAATAGCATGTCCCCGTACAGATGTAGGAAGCTTAGCTCTCATAATTAGTGGTATAGCAATTAATTGCAAACGTTTTATAAATAATTTTACTAAACTATTTTGTGGATGAACATAAGCTACAAGATGTTCAACACTTATCCCAATTGACATACAATAATTATCAAAAGCTTGGAATGTAAATTCACCAACATTATCAAAACGAATGGTCTTAACTATATAATCAAGAAATTTTGCTTCTAACTTAATTATTTGAGCAAGTAATCTTGCAAATGCAAAATTTTGACTTGATAATAAGCACATGCATGACCATATGTTGGATGTATTTATTAAGACCATAAAATATCTAAATGATCCACTTGGTAGTTTAATAGGTCCACATATATCACCATGAATTTATTCTAAAAATGTAGGTGATTCAGTCCCCACTTTAGTTGGTGATGGTCTAATTATTAATTTGCCTTGAGAGCAAGTATCACATGATAATTCATTAGATTGAATAATCTTTTGACTCTTCCATAGACGTCCATGTGAGTTCTCAATAATTCTTCTCATCATTATAGACCATAGATGACCCAACTGGTCATGCCAAATTGTAAATATGTATGGATTCATGAACTTCAGGTTCATCGTTGCATCTGCTTCAATTACTCATATATGAGTATGACATAATCCAGAAGATAAAGCATATAACTTTTTCTGTATACGTTTTTCATGTGAAACACTATATATAATATAAAGATATTCTATCTCATTCTTTCTATTAGTCTCAATGTGATAACCATTGCAATACATGTTGGGATTGATGTTCTAAATCTAGTGCTCATGGTTTTTAGTTTTGTTAACACAAATTATTTATCCAATAAAATTAGAGGTATTTTATTTGACACTTAGACAACATTAATTCAATCCAATAAACTAAGGTCCAAGGTTATGTGATGTCACTTTAACAGTATGTGGTTGACATACATGTGGTTCATGTTCAAGTAATATCTTAAAAGGTCTGCAATAAATAGATGAAGGTTGAGTGCCTTATTTTGGTAATACTGCGGATACAACTCACTCTGTAATTGTTACAGGAGATGTACATGTTACAAACAATATGAACCATATTGTTCATGTAGAGACATGTGAGTGAAGGTATCTTGTATAAAGGAGTTTATAAATAGACCGGACCACGAAATGATTAGTTTTTCTTTATAACACCGTTACTTGAAGAAACTAATATTTCATTAGGATGACCATAGGAGACTTGACCTTAATCCTAATTGAGTTATGAACTTCTGTTTATTACATGAGTCATTTGATTTGTATGGGTGAGAGTGGCCATGAGAGCCGACTCAATAAGCCTACCATTATGGGAATTTGTTTGATTAGGGAGCTGGGAAAGCAACTACACAAGATGAAATTCATTCTTTCTCATTCATTGGGAAGGTAGATAAAATGCTCCCTTAATAACTAGTTTTGGGTCTTGAACAATGAGGCCTCAACCTCTCACTGGCCTGAGAGGTGTTAGTTTATAGTTGGACTATAAACTATTTGTTCGTTAGAGGAATTAGTGGTAATTAAAGAGTTAGATGTAACTGCATGGGTAAAACAGTATTTTGACCCAACTGCAGTTATGGGCATCTGTGAAGGGTCATTGCTCTGTTGATTGGTTATATCCATGGACACAAAAATATATCTACAATGCGAAGAGTGCAACTATCGATCTTTAGTGGAGTGATTAGTAATTAATGAATATTGATTAATTGGATTAAAGGAGTTTAATAAATTAATCTCATATCATCGGAGCTTCTAATATGTAGGTCCATAAAGTTTTCTTGTTAGCTCACAAAAGGATAGTAACAAGGAATGATTTGAATTGTTCAAATTAAACAAGAGAATTTTATATTAACGAGATTAGTATATAATGGTTAATTGTAGATATGATCTATAATTGAAATAATGTAAGAGAGATATATTTGAATAAGATCAAATATTAGATACATATCAATTGGATTCATAAAATAGATGCATACATATAAATATATTAAAGAGTGATATTTATATGTTGATTAACTCCATATTAAACATGATTTAATATAGTTAATTAATTAATTAATTAATTAATGGTTAATTAATTGATTAAGAAATAATGGAGATTGGAGGTTAGCATAAATATATGATATTTATGATGATTAATTAAATATATATTAAATAGGATTTAATATATGATTATTCAATTAATGTGCCATTTAATTAAATAAGAGTTGTTTAATTAATTAGCACAAATGGCGTAAAAGGAAGTGGGGAAATTCTTGGAGAAGGGATTAAGCCTCCTCCATATAAATACATCCTTATGACCATTTTAGGTAAGGTTTTATGATCACACAAAACCTAGCATCCACCTTCAATCTAGAATTCTCCATCATTTTCCTCCTCAAAGTTCTTGGAGACCACACTTCCGAGTTTTTTTAATCTTAAAGAATAGCAAGATAATTTTGTTGATGGTATCCATCTTGATTAGAGAAGTTCGAGATCGTGGGAAACAATGGAAGAAGAAAGCTAGAGGATTCATCAAAGTTAAGTTTGATTTATTCTCTTTTCCTCTTTACTATCATGCTTATGTTTTATTTGAATGTTTATCCTACACATGCATGTTTTGTTTTACCCTTTTTGTTTCTTTACTATCAGAGCTAATGGTTTCTTGCATTTGATTTTCTGTTTTTTGAAACAAAAATCCAGTTCATGAGGTGGGTATTTTTCTGCATTTTTCTTGAAAATGTATGAAGTTTGCTTGATACATAATTTCATTTATTGGTACTATAGATTACATTTTTTTATGTTGATTTGATCAATGTAAGGGCATATTGTTTTGGGCATTTTATTTTTGCAATCGAGTCTGTAAGTTTGGAGTCGTTCGAGATCAAAATCGAAATTGTCCGTTACCAAAAATTTTGAAGAAAATAGAGGACTCTGCTTCTGTCTTGCGACGCCTGAGAAGAAGGCATGCGATGGCATATCGCGGCGCCTGCCATACAATGCTAGCTTGCGGCGAGATGAAATGCGATGCTAGCTTGTGACGAGATGGCATGCGAAGATGGCTTGCGCGGATGGCATGTGATGTTGGCTTGCGCGAGTTGGCATGCAATGATGACTTGCGGCAGGACACATTCCATGTGATGGGGTGATGATCTTACAAAGGAGAGGAACTTGAAGATGAGCGCGTCATTGCATACCATACGTCAACACTTACAAGGATGAACGCAAACCTATACGACATGTAGTATATATCAAATTATGTTCATATTGGTTTTGTTTAACTTTTAAGATGATGAGATGATGGAAACAACGTCTACATTTTATAGAAATAAAATGATGATTTAAAAAAAACGATGTTTAAAGAAAGTTTAAATTAATAGATATATTGAGAAATTTTCACAGATAAGAAAAATATTAAACTATTTATAGAAATAGAAAAAAAAATACTGATAGATACTGATAGACTTCTATCAACCTCTTTTAATTATAGACTTGTATCCGTTTCTATCATCGATAATATCAATGATAGACTTCTTTCAGTTTTTATCACTAATATATACGGATAGACTTCTATTAGCTTCCATCAATGATAGATTTCTATCATTTTCTATCACTAATAGACATTGATAGACTTTTATTATAGTCTATCAAAGTCTATCAATGATAGATTTATATCAGTTTCTATCACTGATAGATGTTGATAGACTTCTATCAGCATCTACATGTGATAGACATTGAACAATGTCTATCACAATTATAATTAAATTTTGCTATTTATATAAATATTTTCCCTCATTTTTCTATTTTTGAAAATCTCCCAAAACAATTTCTACTTTTTAAATAACATTTTTTAAATGCAATTGTTATTTTAGTTTTTATATATTGAAGGTCAAACTCTACCATGTATGTATGGATATATTGGTGGATATTTAGTTTTTTTTTTTTTTTTTTTAACCTATTTTCTGTTTGAATTTAAATTTGGGCTGAGAGAGGTTTTACATTTTTCTGTAAATTTATTCAGTTTTTTATTTTATTTTTTTTTTTAAATTTTACATATTGAATTTATTACAACGGATAGTTTATAACTAGACTACGACGAAATAAAATTATAGAATTATCGTTAGTTAGTTGACGACGATGATAGAAAAGAATCTAATAGGTAAGAAATTATTTTTCTTTACTGTCTTTCACTTACATCAACAACGTTATATATTTGATACAAATTTTTAATGTTATAAATCAATGTTGTTTATAGATATTTAATGCTATCTTAAATGTAAGATTGAAACCTTACATTACATTCCAATAAAATAGAATTAGGCCGTGTATTACACATTAGCAAGTGTAATCGATCAATGAGAATAAAAAAAAATGTGGGGCTCATCTCATTTACTTTGTAATGAGAATTAATGGTGAGCACTAGAGATGTTCATGGCGTGAAGAGGGGACGAAGAAGACTTCCTCGCCTCCTATTTCAATTATCATCCCGCAAAATTTCCGACAGGGATTGAATTTCTTGTGGAAAAAAATCTCCATTTGCTTTTTTAATTTATTCATTTTTAAACAATTTTTGTATTTATTTCCAACCGAATAAACCTTTTTAATATTAAATTAGTCATTTACAACACGTTTTTTTATTCAAATAAAGCACTATAAATTACCTAATAAAAACCATAATATATGATGTGCAAAGATGTGGAAAAATATTTAATCTCAAAGTTAAAATCAATGAGTTTGTATTATATGTCACTTACTACTTGAACGTAATTATTTAAATCTTGTGTTGTATCCTTTTTCTTTTTTGGTGATATTATTAAAATTAGATTTCAAACTTCTCGAAATTCACTGGTATAACAATGTGGTTAAAAATTCTACATCATTAGATGCACACGAAATAATCTTATTTTGAAGTTTGAATATACATACGCTTATTAAAAGCAAACACATATTTAACTAGCATCAAATATTTGTTTATTAATAAGATGAGGTAAAGTAAGGAATATTCATAACTCTACTATTAAGTTCATTATATATATCAAATTATGTTCATATCGAATGGGTTTAATGGTTAGATGATGGAATCGAGGTCTACATTTTATAAAAATAAAAAGAGGATTTTTAAAAAAGAAAAAAGAAGGAAAACTATTTACATAAAATAATTTTTTTTTAATATTCTTTGACATAAGTTAATAGTAGTTGATAGAAGTCTAGTGTCTATTAATAATAAAAATTAATAGAAATCTATTAGTGATACGTTGGTAGAAGTTTATTAGTGTTTTTTTTATTACTATTTTTTGTAAATAGTTCGATATTTTTTCTAACTGTGAAATTATTTCAAAATAAAATTATGATTGAAAATTGAGATATTAAAGAAAATGATTTTTAGAAAAAGTTTAAATTAATAGATTAAAAAATTCACTTTTTGAATGAATTTGAAAGAAAAAAATGTAATTCTTAGTTCTGCTTATGTATATTGGATATTTAGTTTTCTTCTGAAAGAAAATATTTATTTTATTTTATAACTAGTTAATTCTAAGCTTTTTTCTTTTTTTTTTTTTTTTTACCTATTATTTGTTTTAATTTGAATTTGGTTGAAAGAAAATTTTCTTTTTTTTCTATAGAAGGAAACTTAATGATTTATTTCCATTTCTTGATCTTTACATGTTTAGATATACTTCTATCTTTGATGCTTGGAATTGATTTAAGGTTTTTTTTTTTTTCCTCGTAATTTTACCTTATGAATTTATTGAAGCCAGCAGTTTAATAGACAAAATAAAACTACAAGATTATTGTTAGTTAGTTAACGATGAAGATAGAAAAGAAATCTAATAGTCAATAAATTATTTTTCTTTGTCGTCTTTCACTTATATTGATATTGTTACAAATTTAACACTTTTTTTTTTTAAGAATGCATTTGATACCCACCCTAAATGTTATAAATCAATGTTGTTTATGTGAGGTTTTTGCCCTAAGCTCGTAGTTTGTAAATCGTAGACATATTATTTATTTAATAAAAAAAGTGTTATTTTATTGGACTCTTTTAAACGTGCATAACTCAATTCAATAATCTAAGATCCAAGGTTATTTAATATACCTTGAATGGTATGTGATTGACATACATGTGGATTGTTAAAGAAATGTGATGAAATCAACTTAAACAAAGTTTATTGTAACTGATTTACTTGAACAAATTTCTATATAAATACATATGTAGCTAGTTCCTTTATTGATGTATTGAAAACAAAAAGAGTAAGCTAGCTAAATACTCATCTGTAAGTTCTCCAAGAACTCTCCAAGACTTGAATCCAGCTCCTTCGTGGATGTAGGCAGTTTTGAGGCTGGACCACGTTAAAACTTGTGTCTTCCTCTTCCATTTCTCTTTATTCTTCATGCTTGTAGCTTGCATCCTCTTCTTCTTCCCTTTCTCGCTCTCTTTCATTTCATATCTCACTCTTAGGCTCTCTCTCTCTCTCTAAAATATGAGAAATGAAAAACAGAAGATAGTCATTCAAGATTACTCTGTTTGTGTGAATGGTCAAAGAATATCTCAGCCATCAACGTGTAGGGCCACGATCTTGCATCACACGGATTGTGCTCTTAGCATACA